>NC_134271.1:20461172-20761922 GCF_031893055.1 Leptodactylus fuscus | reverse complement strand
ATGGGTCGCTCCAATTCCTGGACAAATCTTTAAACGGTTTATCCATCTTTGTAATATCGATGGTCTGTCCTTGGGATAGACCATCAATATTACATCTGTGATGACACAACAGCCTGGACCTCTGCAGATCAGCTGTTCCAGGACAGCGCAGTTATAGGTAATGCTAACATTTCTAGGAGCCACGCTGTTCACTTTCCATACAGTATGTGGCAATAAGTTTAGGTAGTGCAGTGTTGCACATCGTATGGCGGGAGAGCAGCATGGCTCCTGATATGTTATTACCTTCAACCGCCCTGTCTTGGTATTGCTGGTTTGCAGGGATCCTGATGGTGGGCCCCTAGAAATAATTCCACTGGTGGGCCCTAGACACCCCAGTCCGACACTGTGTGTATACAGCATAGTATACAGCAGCAGAACCTAAACAGAGTGATGTATAGCTTTGCGGGAAAACATTAAGTAAATCTCGTCATTTAGCCATTGAAATCTCTGCGTTTTCTGGGCTTAGGAGTCCAGTGGGCGGTCCTACCCAATGATATACAGGAAAGCCATCAAAGAACATCACAGAATTATTTCTGGGATCACAAAATGCAACTATAAGTCACCCAACGTGAATATACATTAAAGAACTAAGATGTAAAATCTATATAACAAAATGAACAGATGACATGGGCGCCACAAAAGAACATTGTGTGCTCACAGAACATAAAAGAAAACGTCAAACAAATCGTCCCGGGCATTGATGTAAAGAAGTCAGACATGTGATGACTTTGCCGCACCTATGGCAATGCAATCTCTTTGCTTTTAAGGAGGAGAAGACAGCACGAGTGAAAGGGAGTCCTTAGCTGTGAGCTCGGGTTGGGTCATATGAGTGCAGGGCTGTCGTAACGTATTCTCCGATGGATCGGCCATGTCTGTGGTAGGTTTTTATTTTGTAGTGCCTGTCTGAGCTAGATCGAACAGAAAGTACCTAGAAGATACCCCTCCCCTCCATGTACAGTGATTATGTAAAAATAGGTTCCTGAAAGCGACCATACATATCTGATGTGATCGCAGATATCCCCCTTCTTTCTGCTATTCCAGTAGGTGTTAGAAAACGATATAGACATATATTTTACAGTACTGAACGCCTATCTTTAGGATAAGCCATCAATATCAGCTCAGCCGCCTCTTCATGGTTGACACTGTTTGTACACCAGAATACTGTAATCTCGTAAACCCTCCTTTAAATGTGTTTTCCAGGATTTTGATATTGGAGCTGCAGTAACCCAGCTCAGCCACTATGCAGAGTACGGCGCTGTTCACTTTCAGCACCGTACACTGTTTTCGCCAGCAGTGCGGGTATTGGGGGTCAGATCAGTCCTGACTATATTAATATTATCATTAGTAACCAAAGGTCATCAATGAGACATGTTTACCTCCATCACAGAGTATCACCAAAGGTTTAAGCTCAGGGTTATTTGTAGAGGAAACCACGGCACACCCAAGAGATCGACTGCGGCGACAAATGTAGTTTATTGGCTCAGCAGAGCTAGGAAATTGTCTACCTATCGGCGGGTTACACACCACAGTGACCGGAGGGAGAACTTGTGACCAAAACAACATGGTGTGACACAGCAGTCTATGACATAATGGCCTTTGGTGACACGGTGTCCTTTCTGACACCACTATTTTAAGGCACAGTACACAGCGCTTTCATTTTCTGGCAAAGTTTATTTGGTGATACAGAACACAATGCCGTACGTCTAGAATACAGAACGTTTTGTGACACTGGACACATCGCTGCAATGTGGTGACACAAAACATGTGACTCACAATACACTGCTGGTATTTGCTTAGCTGGATTACTGTATGTGAAGCCTGAATTAACACCCATACTGTACTATTAATGCCGTATTGAGTGGATTTCAAGTCTTGTGTAATATTGTGCAGGAAACACAGTCAAGTGTCCCACAGGTTTACATTCAATAAAAGGGACTATATAAACCCTGCACCGCCTGTATGTGTAGTATACGGAGTGACTGTTATCAATGTCATGGTGATGACTGAGCCCGATCGTCTCATAGTAAATTGTTCCCTACCAGTGGCGTAGCTTAAGTCTTGTAGGCCTGGTGCAATCTTTTGTCCGGGGCCCCCTACCGCATTCCTACAGTGAATTCTTGATAGTGATGGTTATGGGTAATAAGGAGTTTAATCCCCCTTAGTGGGGTTAGGGGAATCTGTGGGTCTCCTTGGTTTATAGGCCAGATGGAAGCTGCAATCTCAATACTGATACCAGTACTTATGGCCCCCCTAAGGCTCCTGGGCCCTAGTGAGACTGCACCATCTGCACCCCCTCACGTTACGCCTCTGTTCCATACTGCCTCTATATCCAGTACCTACCTTTCTGAGAAGCCGTTCTCGTTCTATCTTAATTTGTTGCTCCATCTCCTCATACAGACACCGCACCTCTCGGCCGTGATCTGTTTCTTTCCTGCAGTATCCAGAAACACATAGACAACGTAAACTAAACACAATGGTAAACCTTTAAAGGGATTCTACCATTAAAACCCTTTTTTTTGTAGATAAGACGTCGGAATAGCCTTTAGAAAGGCTATTCGTCTCTTACCTTTAGATGTGATCTCCGCCGCGCCGTTCCTTAGAAATACCGGTTTTTACCGGTATGCAAATTAGTTCTCTCGCAGCGATGGGGGCGGGCCCCAGCGCTGGAAATGCAATGGGGGCGTCCCCACTGCTGCTCGAGAACACGATCCTGCAACGCCTCTATCTTCAGCTGGATCCTCCCCTTTTTTCTTTGGCGTCACCTCCGACGCCTGCGCAGTTGGCTCTGCCAGTGAGAAACTAGTAGAGCCGACTGCGCATACCCACGGCCATAGTTCCGACACCGCAATTGCGCGCAGGATCGTCACAGGATCGTGTTCTCGAGCAGCAGTGGGCCCGCCCCCATCGCATTTCCAGCGCTGGGGCCCGCCCCCATCGCTGCGAGAGAACTAATTTGCATACCGGTAAAAACCGGTATTTCTAAGGAACAGCGCGGCGGAGATCACATCTAAAGGTAAGAGACGAAAAGCCTTTCCAAAGGCTATTCCGACGTCTTATCTACAAAAAAAAAAAAAAAAAGGGTTTTAATGGCAGAATCCCTTTAATTCATCTTCTATTACAAGATCAACAAAAGGGTCCATAACTAAGTCAAAGTTTATAGACTTTTTTTTTCTTTGGTGCGTTTTTTGGAGCTAAATTCAGGAATTAAGTATTTTATCCATCTCCCCATTTGGTTAAAAAAAAAAAAAAAACGTAACAAAATCTGCAACCAAAGAAGCCGCGTTTCTGCAACGTCGAATCTCATGTGATAAAATAAGTTTGGGTTTAATGTATTATCAATCAAATATGTAATAATAGTTTTACTAAGGTTTCTGTTCCCACCTCCGCACGAATGTTATCTTGTGTGTTTATAACCTTTACCTTTAACATACAGCTACAAGATCTGTGGCCAGATCCTTGAAGACATGGGCACTAACCATGTAATAAAAAGATATGGTATACAGGTAAGTAAGGGAGATAGGGCAGTGACAGGCCTCCCTGCTGAGTCACAGGAAAATTACAGTGTTTAGTGTAATGACATACTACTACAATGTACACGCAGACAGTATATAAACCAGGGGCGGCCATTTTGTAGAACAATGGTATTACTGTACTCCCATGTGTTTCAGTAAATTAATATCATGTATCACGCAGCTGCTTCTGTATTAAAACTATAAATTAAAGGGGGACTAAGATTTACCAAGACGTCCTCATATTCACTGTTCTGTCCTAAGATACAATGGTGGTCCTAAGCCCATCCATGTGTGCCATGTGGGTTGCAGTTGGGGGACGTCTCTTATTTACCTAACCCCATCCCCTCTTTTTCATCTCTTCTTTCCTTTCTGGTGTTTATGTCTACGACGAAGGTGGGTAGTCTTACTGGGTATTCCTGTATCCATGGCTGTATGTATTCTCTAGACCAGGGGTAGGGAACCTTCGGCTCTCCAGCTGTTGTGAAACTACAACTCCCAGCATGCTCCATTCACTTCCATGGGAGTTCCAAGAAAACCAGAGAAAGTATGCATGCTGGGAGTTGTAGTTTTGCAACAGCTGGAGAGCCGTACGTTCCCTACCCCTGCTCTAGACTGAAGTCTAAGGCAGACTAAGGGCTCGTTCATACTGAGTTTTTTGACAGCGGATTCTGCTTCACAATCCGCTGCCAAAAACGGGTCCCATTAACTTCAATGGGAGCTGCTCGCTTCTTTTTTCCGCTAGTTAGTAGCGGGAAAAAAAGATGCGGCATGCCCCTTCTTCCCGCGGATTCCGAAGCGGACTCAGCCTCGGCATCCAAAGCACGAGACTTCCTCCCTATTAGGCCCATTCATTCGGGCCTAATCCGAAGCAGAATGCTGTGACGGGATGCCGGCATCCCATTGCGGCTAGCCGCGCGGAATATTCACACACGGAATGCAAATTCCCTAATACCCTAAGGCAGCTAAACAATGGGTTAGCACGAGGTAAGTAGATGACTATATAGTTTAATCTACATGCAATTTTTGTTCAAAATGTAAAAACTTAATAAAACCAGAACTAATGGGACTAAACATACAAGATGAACATGAAGATGAGTGGAAGCTTGCTGCAGCAGAAATCTCCCCACACTACTCTAAAGACTTTCACTCATCTTTACGTTCATCTTCCTTATTCTTGTATATTTAGTCAAGTCTGCAAAGTCTTTCGGGCAATATATTACTAAATCATTTCCAGTTTTGTAGATTTAGCATTTTTAATGGCGTTTACCACCAAAATCTCTTCTAAACCACTTCTACGCTTTTGTATGGACGGTTAGTGACAGTGAAATATGCACAAAAATCAATCTCTAGTCTGTATGGTGCACCCAAGGTGTAACTGCACCTATTTTGATGGTTGTCGCACATCAACACCTGTCAATCCTCATGTTAGGGGACATCTATGGGTGGTGACCACAGCAGGTTTGGCCATGACTTGGGTGGACGGAATGGCTCATTTACATATGGATTAAAAATTGATCTTCTCTGGCGTAAGACTGTACTTTAACACAAAAAGGTATATATTATATATAATGTTCACTATGTCATTACACACTGGCTGAGGTGGGGCATCGCTACAGCCAGTGATTTTATTTTTTAACCCATTATGTCCTTTAAACATCCCCTTCTTAAAAGGCAAGTCTGTTCCCGAAACAAAAGCTACAAAACACCCCGACATCCCAAACCAGTAAACTATATAAGTAATAACTTGTCATGTAAAGTACCTTTAATATTTCAGGATCAAATCCTATAGCAAGACTTTATCCATAATAATCCAATGGTATAACTCCAGAAATCTGCACAGACATTAAACAGTTAAAGGGGAGTAGATTTGGGGAAACACACACCTTTTTAATGCTTGCTCCAAAGTCTCTTTTTCATGATGAACGTCCCGGATGTAAGAGGAAACACGGAAGAGAAACTCCTCGAAGTTTGCAAGCAACTCGGGACGCTCCTTGCGTAGACGATTCCACAGATCCCGAATCTCCCTGTGCCTAAGGAATATAATGTAGCATTCAGTAAGCCAGATAAGGGAGGCTGTACATAAACATTACATATATAAAATGGGTGCAACCAGCCTAAGGAAAATTAGGAGGATGACGGATAGTGGATCTTGCCAAAAACACTTGGCTTGCATACAAGCTGTCATAAATATTCAGCTTCTGTTCCTGCTCCGTGACTCTTTGTAGGAATGCACTATTCTGATTTTCTATGTAATTGTTTTGTTTTTTTTTGTAACTCAAATTTTTATTGAAAATTTTTTCTGTTTTATACAATAAGAAAAGACAATTACAAGAAACAAGGCGAACACCCGCCCTGCGAACAAAAAAGCACACAGTGCAACACAATTCTATGTAATTGTTACACATTTCTAGTTTATGTATTTAATACAATGGGGTCCGTGTGCTTGCCGTACACTTCCCGCACAAATCATTCGTGCGGGCAGGGCACGGCAAGCACATGGACCCCATTATAGTCTATGGGGTCCGTGTGCATTGACAGCATTTAAATTTATGTTAAACCGTCTTGACACAAAATAGTTCTAGACTCCAGTAAGGTGACTTACTCTTGGAAGACATGTGCAGCCCCCAACTGCTCCATAGTGGCACAGAACAGCATCTCCTCCGTATCATCGTCCTCATCCGACCACCCAGATTCAAAGGTTTCCTCCATTATCGGCCTTTCGCCATCTTCCTCGCCATTTGCCATATGTACCCCTAGTAACTTACCTAAAAAAACGACACAAAAACTTGTTTAACTAGCAAACAAAGCCTTATTTTGTTAACGTTTATAAGTGATCAATACTTTGGGGTACGTACGTTCCCCTTTCTCATGACCGTTGGGTGGTCAGACCCTCCGCAATCTTACCCTATTCTGTGGATAGGGAATGTGTGTCCTTAACTACACAACCCCTTTAAGAACCCCACAGCTGATACAGCTCAATGCTGCTGGCACTATTATACAGTATATAAGTAGCACTCAAGTTGTGCGGTTTATAGGAATTACTTAAACGGTGTTATTGTTTATGAAGACACTAACTGGCTATTATGGTGCCATAGATATCATTGTATAGCGTCGCCATTTACTGAGATGATCAAATTAGCCATAGGCGGGGGATGAAGTTCACACTGAGGCCTTAGTGTTTTGCTAAGGCCTCTCCTCGCCACTAATATGACCTGCCCCGTGACATATATATATAAGTTCCGGTGGTCGAGGTCAGTGGTTCACAGCCTGTGGTGCACCCCAATATCCCCAAGTGTACTGAGGGGGCATTATACAACATGAACCTTTACACAACTGTTGACGAAGGCTCCAGACAAAGCCATATTTTGGTACCACTTGGTTGGTTGTACCACTCAGTTGGCTTCATCCTTGTATGTGTCATGGTACCCTATATATAGGTATTGGGGCATAGTTGTCCATCTTTCCTCTGCAACCTCCCAAGCTAGGTCAGTGATTTGGGTCAGATGCTCTTCTACGGTCAGAATAGGTAACACATATAACATCATATTAGGTAACACAATAGGATTACCAAGGCCCATGCTGAACTCCACAGGAGTGAGGTAGCCATTATTGCTCTGGTCTAGGCTGTCAAATACGGCCTCCAATTGTTCTGGCGTGAGAGGAAGCTCATTCTGTAGCCGCTATGAAGAAGAATCAAGCAAAAAAAACGAGTTACAAGTCAGCATTGCATCTGCCCTTCAGCAAACGTCATCTATCCCTGCACCCGGTTACATAACATTCTTACATTGGCCTAACTATTGGCTACCAGACAACATGGCCGACAAAGGGTCAAGCACAGTTTAGCCTCTTACATATAGGTGATGTAGCCAATATTAACCACTTTAAGCCTACCTGTATACAGTATAAAGGAACATGCAAAAGTTTTAGGCAGATGCAGAAAAATATACTATAAAGCGTTTCAAGGGATCCGTAAAACAAAACATGACCTGTATTTTGACAGTCCATGACAACAGACCATCAAAATATTGGCCATGCAGACAGCCCCCGTTACATGGCCTATAATCCCGATCAAGGAATTAGGAATTTTCCAAGGCACAATAAGCAAAATGTCACAAACGATTTTGGGATCACCAAAAAAACCCATTGAGATCATTAAATACAGGGCGTTACCTGAAGATCCCGTTTGGTTATTAACCCTTTCTCTTCCTTATCGCACAGCTGGAAAAGCTCCTCGGCTTTTCCCATCATTTCTTCGGAATCTCTCGATAGACGGGACGGCGACGACCGGCTGGAAGCGTTTAACCCTTTCTTTCCCCTAAGACATGGAGAGCACCTTGGAGAAGTAGCCCTTTGTTCCATGTCTGGGGGTGGCCGGGTTTGCCACCTGTTATAAAAAAGGATCGCTGCGGGAAACACAAGAAAAGATAAGATATAAGTAAAAGTACTGGAGCCAGGGAACATGTAGGGCTCGTTCACACGGGCATTAAGTGGGCGGATTATGGCGCGTAATCCACGTCATAATCCGCCCCCTCGCAATGGTGGTCTATGGAGACCGCCTGGCTACTTTTTTCCGTGAGCGGCATGCTGACGGAAAAAAGAAGCTAGCTGCCCTTTCTTCAGGCGGCTTCCGTGGCTCGTTGTGCCGCGGCGTCTGCAACCGTCCGCCTATTCGTTTGATCCTGCTCTGGAGGGGGAAGCCGCGACTGTCGGAAGCCACAACAGTCGAGGCAGGCAGATTTTGGCCAGAGAGTGATGCGGCTCCCCGCATCGCTTTCGGTGCCAAAATCCGCCATACCGCTCCCCGTGTGAACTTAGCCTAAAAAAAAAAAAAAAAAAAAAAAAAAGTAAAAAACTACAAAATATAATCTACAATATAAAGTCGAGAATAAGTCATTCTGTATACATGATGGAGCAAAGAATCCAAGATTATTATGGGGTGGACAGTAGCAAGATGTGTAAGGACACGGTTCTTTTACATGGCCAAAGATGACTACTTGTTATTACATTTCCAGGAGGAATAACCAGAGGTATTGCACAATACAGAGTGATAAAAATAGAAAATTGTAAAGAAATGTATGTATTCACTCAAACACATAGGACATCTTTTAAAGAAATAAATATAATAATAATAATTATTATTATAATAATAATAATAAAAAATAAAATAAAATAGCTGGAAAATGTGGGTATGACAAATAAAACAAAGCATGACTATGGTGACATCTTGTAGATTTGCATGTAATCTGTAGTCAAGCATAAGCTATTTACAGTACCAGACGTGGAGGAGCAACACACACAAAGCTATGCTATACCTGTTTGGTTAGAAATAGAAAACACTACACTGAAATAACATTGACTGTCACTTTCTAAACGGAAAAAAAAAAAAAAAAAAAAGCGCTGCTCAGGACTCACGCGATCGATGGCTAAAGAGTGATGTGGAAACCGGCATACGTAACAAATAGCAAGTACAGCCTGTGCCATCTCTTATGTAATACGATTATAGTACATACAGACTGTGCTGCACACAAACCATTGTATACAATTCACTGAAATTCTTATTATCAGTAAATAGTAGTTGGTTCCTCGTAGGAACATACGTGCGGGACAACAGGAGCCATGGCCACCCTCGCAACTGCGGGATCACACTACACAGTCTGTTGGAGACTATGGAAACACACAGGTCTATCAAGAAGATAGGAGAGATTTAATCTAGACCAGCGGTTTTCCACCTATGGGTGGCAACCCTTTTGGGGGTCGTATGACCCTTTCAAGAGGTCGCTTAAGACCATTGTAAAACATATATTCCAATGGTCTTAGGAAACGAGACATCGCTCCTCTATTTGTCTCCAGGCAGGTTCGCCCACATAAGAGTAACGGGCATGATGCCATCATCGTGCCAACCATCACATAACCCCATATAAACACAGGTGTACGAAACAGGGTTGGCGCCATAATGTACTTTGTGGACCAGTCACACGGGTATAGAGATAACCTACTGTGTTGAAAACAGCAGTATTGGAGTAGAAAACGGAAGGGATCCGCATCACACCAAATCTTCTTAATTCTGTTCCTTTATTTCATGTTAAAAAAGTATAGATTCCACACAAGTGATAAAGTAGGAAAAAGTGCAGTAAAAGTATCGCTAAATTGCTATGTTGGGGGTTGTTAAAAGATGAACTTAATTTATGTATAGGTCAGTAGGGGTTGAATAAAAGCTTCCCAACATTTACATGTTTTTAATCCGTCACAGGTGGACATTGCCAATGAAGTCTCCGGCGCAAATGTGAATGTAGCCTTATACAGTAAAGTAATACCCCCTGGGTAGTACAACATGGCATAGACAGTGCTAGGACACTAAACCATGGCTTAAGGAGATGCCGATTGTTTACTTCCCCAAACCTGCTGACAGGTTCCCTTTGCCTGTCACATGTAGATGGTAAAAGTTCAAGGTTGGGACATTCAAAAATCCTGCTATAAGGCCCGGTGATGGCACGATAGAGGAAGTATTACCCCTTCCATATGGAAAATCCCTAAAAGCCCACGTACAAGGATGAGATGATGAAACACCCTACAAGATTACCTCCATGTTTTCTTCTCCATCACCAAAGGTCTCTAATATTTAACTTGGAAAGTTGACTGATCTTTAATATGAAAAATTTATCTTTGTAGCGTATTAGCCAGTGGATATAAAATGTAAATAATGAGTCTTCAGTAGTAGCTTTTTTTAATGGCTAACAAAAAATGATGACAGATCACAAGCTTTCGGGACGGTTAGGTCCCTTCATCAGGCACCGTCTTTAATGTAATATCAAGATTAAAAATCAACAAAATGCAGGGAAAATAAAAGGTCTAAGAGCTTTCCCTTCAATAATACACTTTATTACTAATGTAGAAGCACAGCCCTTGGAACCCAAAGTTTACACCTGCACTGGGTAACTACCGAGGCCAAAGCGCTCAATCTTCTGCTTGAACCTGCTGACTGACTCCTGGTCACATGACTGACTCCACTCTACTCCAATGGACCCTGGACAGAGTAGAGCGGAGTCTGTGTCCGTGAAGACACGAAGAGGAAAGGCTGAACACAGGGGCATCCAGCACCCCACTGCCAGAAGGGGACCCTCATCTATATCCAGTGCAATGAACGTACTGTGAACTACCGTATGTACCCTCCCCACATAACCCCTTTAATAA
The DNA here is from genome assembly GCF_031893055.1 of Leptodactylus fuscus. Taxonomy (NCBI): domain Eukaryota; kingdom Metazoa; phylum Chordata; class Amphibia; order Anura; family Leptodactylidae; genus Leptodactylus; species Leptodactylus fuscus. The sequence goes on along the minus strand of NC_134271.1, from coordinate 20,751,180 downwards.
CTGTGGCAGATCTGCAGTACTTAGATTAAGACAAAACATTAACTGCATCCGTAAAGAGGAATATGATATATCCATGATGGCGAATATATGGCACGGGTGCCAGAGGTGGCACTCAGAGACTTCTCTGTGGGCATCCATCTGTACAACAGATTATACAGTCCTATGAAAAAGTTTGGGCACCCCTATTAATCTTAATCATTTTTAGATCATTTTTTTAAATATTTTGGTGTTTACCACAGCCATTTCAGTTTGATATATCTAATAACCAATGGACACAGTAATATTTCAGGATTGAAAAGAGGTTTATTGTACTAACAGAAAATGTGTAATATGCATTAAACCAAAATTTGACCTGTGCAAAAGTATGGGCACCTCAACAGAAAAGTGACATTAATATTTAGTAGATCCTCCTTTTGCAAAGATAACAGCCTCTAGTCGCTTCCTGTAGCTTTTAATCAGTTCCTGGATCCTGGATGAAGGTATTTTGGACAAATAATTCAAGTTCAGTTAAGTTTGATGGTCGCCGAGCATGATGGTCGCCGAGCCCGCTTCAAATCATCCCACAGATGTTCAATGATATTCAGGTCTGTGGACTGGGATGGCCATTCCAGAACATTGTAATTGTTCCTCTGCATGAATGCCTGAGGATTTGGAGCGGTGTTTTGGATCATTGTCTTGCTGAAATATCCATCCCCGGCGTAACTTCAACTTCGTCACTGATTCTTGAACATTATTCTCAAGAATCTGCTGATACTGAGTGGAATCCATGCGACTCTCAACTTTAACAAGATTCCCGGTGCCGGCATTGGCCACACAGCCCCAAAGCATGATGGAACCTCCACCAAATTTTACAGTGGGTAGCATGTGTTTTTCTTGGAATGCTGTTTTTTTTGGACGCCATGCATAACGCCTTTTTGGATGACCAAACAACTCAATCTTTGTTTCATCAGTCCACAGGACCTTCTTCCAAAATGAAGCTGGCTTGTCCAAATGTGCTTTTGCATACCTCAGGCGACTCTGTTTGTGGCGTGCTTGCAGAAACGGCTTCTTTCTCATCACTCTCCCATACAGCTTCTCCTTGTGCAAAGTGCGCTGTATAGTTGACCGATGCACAGTGACACCATCTGCAGCAAGATGATGCTGCAGCTCTTTGGAAGTGGTCTGTGGGTTGTCCTTGACTGTTCTCACCATTCTTCTTCTCTGCCTTTCTGATATTTTTCTTGTCCTGCCACTTCTGGGCTTAACAAGGACTGTCCCTGTGGTCTTCCATTTCCTTACTATGTTCCTCACAGTGGAAACTGACAGGTTAAATCTCTGAGACAACTTTTTGTATCTTTCCCCTGAACAACTATGTTGAACAATCTTTGTTTTCAGATCATTTGAGAGCGGGCTATCCATGCTCGGTGACCATCAAACTTAACTGAACTTGTATTGTTTTGTAAAGAGGAATGGTCCAAAATACCTTCATCCAGGATCCAGGAACTGATTAAAAGCTACAGGAAGCGACTAGAGGATGTTATCTTTGCAAAAGGAGGATCTACTAAATATTAATGTCACTTTTCTGTTGAGGTGCCCATACTTTTGCACTGGTCAAATTTTGGTTTAATGCATATTGCACATTTTCTGTTAATACAATAAACCTCATTTCAATCCTGAAATATTACTGTGTCCATCAGTTATTAGATATATCAAACTGAAATGGCTGTTGCAAACACCAAAATATTTAGAACTAAAAATGATTAAGATTAATAGGGGTGCCCAAACTTTTTCATAGGACTGTACTTTGTGGGGGCCACTGTAGAGCAAATTGTACTGTGTGGGGACCACTGTGCAGCAGATTGTACTGTGTGGGGGGCCACTGTGCAGCAGATTGTACTGTGTGGGAGCCACTGTGGAGCAGATTGTACTGTGTGGGAGCCACTGTGGAGCAGATTGTACTGTGTGGGAGCCACTGTGGAGCAGATTGTACTGTGTGGGGGGCCACTGTGGAGCAGATTGTACTGTGTGTGGGGCCACTGTGGAGCAGATTGTACTGTGTGGGAGCCACTGTGGAGCCGATTGTACTGTGTGGGGGGCCACTGTGGAGCAGATTGTACTGTATGGGAGCCACTGTGGAGCAGATTGTACTGTGTGGGGTCCACTGTGGAGCAGATTATACTGTGTGGGGGGCCACTGTGGAGCAGATTGTACTGTGTGGGGACCACTGTGGATCAAAATATACTGGTAAGGTTAAATTGCCGTGTTGGCCCGTTCTGATAAATTAGTGGGTTTTGGGTTGCAGTTTGGGCAATTCGGTCTCTAAAAGGTTCGCTTGCCATCACTGTGAGATAACACCAGACCCTTGACCTATGGTGAGCTCATAAACAAACATACACAAGTCACAGCTTTGGTATTTTCCTGCCAGGAAGAAAAGTTGAAATGTGCTTGAAATATTATGTACTAAATGTCACTTGCTTTTCCGCTTCGCCTAGACGTTGGCGAGCATGGTATTCCTTGGCAGGTTCACAGACTCCCATAGAAATTCATCTTTATTTTCTTTCAAACTTGTTTCAGATAAGAACACAAGCCAAAGTTTTATTAGAAGGCCATCGCCTTCTTTATGTAGACTTGCCTTACAGGAGGATTGTGACATCACCCGACTAATTCAGCAGCGTCTACGGGGCAAACAACTGGGGGGTTTTTATGCAGATTGTGAGCCCCTTTTTCCCTATCAGTATGTCTTTGGAGTATGGGAGGAAATCCACGCAAACACGGGGAGAACATACAAACTCCTTGCAGATGTTGTCCTTGGCAGGATTCAAACCCAGGACTCCAGCGCTGAAAGGCTGCAGTGCTAACCACTGAACCACCATGTTGAACCTAGCCTTATAAATACAGAAACACTGGCATTTTCCATATCTGTGAAAAACACGGAGGAAAAAAAAAAATGTGATGAATTCCAATGCATTTCATTGCAACGATTCGCTACATGGGGTTTCAGCACCCAGGTATATCTGACTGCAGCAATAGCAGAAGTTGTCAATGCAAATGTGAACAGTGATTTACCACCAGGGTTTATTCCCCATCTAAAATATCATTACATTGCTCCAGAATTCAGCAATTTATTTAATAAACCATCGTCCACCATCAAGTATATTAAGTTGTCCATGAAGTCTAAGAGATCTGGATCTAAGAGGCGCCATTGTGACCCCAGGAATCTTCATGACTTAGAATCTGACATTACGGCAGGAAATGGGTTAATGACTTTGACCGGGTCCATATCTCATGTTGGAGAGAGCACATGGTTTCAAGGACACCACAATGTGTATTTAAGCAAGAGATAAGCAAATAGATCTTTGAAAACTGTTTTAGTGTCAGTGTCATGAAGAATACAGAGTCCGTCCTATTCGTTTACCAGATAGAGACAAAGGGGCAGATTTCCGGATACTGCCATTTGATAGGTTTGTTGGCGTAAATTGCATTAAACGTATTGCACGACAAAGACCTCTAAATACATTTGATGCATCTTTTGGCTGGGAACGCACAAGAAGCTATCACTACGGGTTAGTGGCTGCAAACTAGCCCTTAGATATAGCAAATGGGGACTGAACAAATCTCATCCACATGCGGCAACTAAAACCTGCAGGGCAAAGTGATCTGCGCTGTGGGTTTTAAGCCTGCAGCACAGCAATTGCTACAGAGGGTTTCACCTGCAAGCTCTCAACTTTAAACGTTGCAAGAGACCTGCAGTGATGTTAGGGTGCATTCACACGGAGTAACGTGCCGCGTGACCTGGCACGTATACGCCATGTGAGATTTTGAGCGCCGTATATGCTCCCATTGATTTCAATGGGAGTTAGTCTCGTATACGCCGCGTTATTTTGCGGCCGTGATTTTGCACCCGTGTGAATGCACCCTTACTGCAAAAACTTACAAAAAGCCTCACATAGCGAAATGCAGCTAAAAACACTGTGGAATAAAACCTAATTTACTGGGCCCATTGCAGCACCTATAAAGTTAACAAATAAAAAAAGGACGTGGACTTGAACATTTCGAACCATCGCAATTTCCTATGGTGGCAGGAGATCCGTCTAGGAAATATGGCCCAGACATTGACCATTTTATTGCATATGGGGCTTAGCTAACAGGAACTTCTGCTTTCACACGACTAAGGCCCACTTCACGTCTGCGTTCAGGTTTCCGTCCACTTGGGAACCCCTCGAACAGAAACCTATACGCATAAAAAAGTGGGTACCTAAGGAAACCCTTGGACCCCATACACTATAATGATGAAACACGTGGAGAGAAGAGTGCTGCTTACAGGACTTTTCTCTCCGCATGCTTTGTACGGAAACCACATGGATCCCATTATAGTCTATGGGGTTCACGAGTTTCCATAGGTAACTGCTTTTTTATGCATATAGATTTCCGGTCGAAGGGGTCCCCAAGCGGACTCCCTAAATGCAGGTGTGAACCGGGCCTAACATCAGGCAAAGACCTTGACAACTGTGAGAAATGACTACAAAACCTATACTGGAAGATACTATAACTTTATAATCCACAAAAATGCCTGTTTGCTAAAACCAGAATACCCCTTTAATTATGGCGGGATCTGAAATATCCGTCACCTTCTAGGGGTGTAGCTATAGAAAGTATATAGGTAGCAGTTGCTTCCAGGCCCTCGACCCTGAGGGGGGCCCTAAAGGTCCCTCTGCCATATCAGCTTTATGACACAAGGTAGGGACCCCATTACAGATCTTGCACTTGTGCCTAGCAGCTTTAAGCGATACCTCTGACCCCCTGCCTGTGACCCTTAATTTCTATATACATTTTCAATGCAGATTCTGTAGGATAAAGTCGCCCTTATACTGTCCCTACCATTACATTTGATGCCACATGATCTGCGGTCAAAGACCAGACATGGGTGGAAGCTGTCCAAGAGGCGGTAAGTGTTGTAGGCTGGTGCGTGTCCTTTACACTTTTACATGGGATTAACTAGGGTGTGTGTATACAATTGCACCCTTTGTAAATTGGCACTATATTTAATAGAACAGATGGCTGCCTATAAGAAAAAACACCTTTTAATTCCTTGGTTATTGCCGGAATGTAGCTTGTAAGTGTTGTCATCCTGAAAACTATATCCTGAAGAAACCGTCTATGGTAAGGCCTCTTCACTGTAAGGACTATGAATCTGTGGAATAGCCTACCCCGGGAGTGGGATCTGTTTAATCCAGTGCAAAGATAGAATTAGAAGTTACACAATAGCTGCTGGTATCATTGGCATGTATGTAAATGTTTCTGCGGGTTATCATAAGGGAAGATTTGTCAGATAAAGCTCAGATCACAAGGTGCACATTGTTCTGGCCTTCCCATCAGTAACGTTCTCATCATAGTGAAACCGCGCACTACAGGAACAGCGGGTTATATTCAATAGCCAAGAGGTAAAACAGATTGTACAAGTAGAGTGTGCCTTCAAGGCCTAGCAAAAATAAAGGTGGAATAAGTAACTATTATATACTAGCAGTTAACTGCGACTTCGTCTGCGGGTTGGTAGTGGCGTTGAACCGCTTATATGTGTTGTCCCCCCATCTCTGCCCCTAGTTCCTTGTCCCCCCCATCTCTTCCCCCTAGTTTTGTGTCCCCCCATCTCTTCCTCCAGTTTCTTGTCCGCCCATCGCTGCCCCCAGAGGGGTCTTTGGAGGGTCATGGTGGCGATTTGGGGTGAGTGACCAACATTTTAAGTGGCCTACTACCGTGTGTGTGTGTGTGTGTGTAATTTCCCCAAAATCCATTCAGTCGTTTGGCTGTGATTGAAGAACAAACATCCAAACTCACAAACTTTCACCTTTATAATATTAATTAATAGGATAATATATTAAGGTTACATTAGTATTGGATATCCGTCACTCTAGTCTGTACGAGAACTGCTCCTGAGGCCCCTTTCATAAACAAGACATGATGATAATAGAAGATAACACCTCTATAGATAACACCCATGAGTACATCCACTACTGACAACAGAACATGTCACAGCTTATCTACTCACCCCCTATCCGCATAAAACAAGTCTAGAAAACTCTCTTGGCCTGTGGCGGGGAACAGAAGACAAATTCAGACGTGGTGACGATACATAGACTTGTATCAGGTTCCTCCAACTCAAACATGAGGAATAACACCAGAAATCATCAAGTTTAATGATGAAATTAAAAAAGAAGGGAGAAAGTGAACAGAAAATGTAAAGATTTTGTGCTGCAGCTTGGTGGACACGATGTGCTACAAGCAAAGACCGTCTTATATACGTGTTGTTTCACAATGCAACATATGGCGGTCAAGGCCAGATATGGAACTGTCACAGATTACGGTATATAGTAGGAAAAATAGGAGATATGCTAACTATAGCAAGCACAGTGCTATTCTAAAGCTGCAAATACACATTAGACCAGAGACTCCTTTCCTTTTCAGACTAAGGCCTGGTTCACATCTGTGTTCAGGAATTCCGTTCCCCTATCGGCATGAAAAATGCAAGTACAAGTAGCACTGTCCTCTCCGCATTTGTCGTACAGAAACCACACGAACCCCATTATAGTGTATGGCGTCTGCCGGTTTCGTAAGGTACCGTATATACTCGAGTATAAGCCGACCCGAATATAAGCCGAGGCCTCTAATTTTACCACAAAAAACTGGGAAAACTTATTGACTCGAGTATAAGCCAAGGGGGGAAAATGCAGCAGCTACTGGAATATTAAAAAAATTAAAATGGTCAGAGTTTTTGGGTGCAGTAGTTGCTGGGTGCTGGGAAAGGGGAGGGGGTGTTTTGGTTGCTGTCAGCCCCTTCCCTGAACTTGGACTGTTTTTTTTTTTTCCCCCACTTGGAATTCAGCCTGGCTGAATATAGGGGATCTGCAGTGCTCCTATTAACCCCTTCCCGACGGAACAGGAGCACTGCAGGTCCCCTATACTCAGTAGACCGGGCACTGTCAGACACAGGGATACCTAATGTGTATGTGTATCACAGTAATTTTCTACTTTTATATGTATTCTAGTGAAAGTTTTTTTTTTTTTTTTTTTTTTTTTTTTTATAGCTTCTTTTTTTTTTCACATTACTATTGCGGCTGGTCATAGATCCCCCCCACCACCACCAAAAAAAAAATAAATAATAATTTGTTATGCTTGATTCGAGTATAAGCCTAGGGGGGCTTTTTCAGCACAAAAACTGTGCTGAAAAACTCGGCTTATCCTTGAGTATATACGGTAACTGCCTTTTTATGGGTATTAGGTTTCCATTCGGGGGATCCACTTGGGGATCCAAACGGAAACCCAAAAGCAGATGTGAACCGGGCCGGAGAGCAGCCCTGGGCACAGGGAATGATGTGAATGGGGATAATCTATATAAAACAATGCAGAATATGCTATTTAACACACAATATATCATATACTATATGGTGGCCTCAGTATGTCTGTGTACAGATCATATCGTACACAGTCAGTCATGTAATTCCAGTGCATTTGCTCGCACTATTGTGCAGTTTATTGGCAGTCCTTCGCACGCACATTGTTGCATTGTTTTATGTGCACAGTACATTCTTGTATTTGGAGTACGCTTTGTGTGGAGTAATGTCACAAGTGATCTGCTGGGCCAGTGTCAATCGGGCACATACTTTGGCACCCAATTCTAAGTGTTAGGTGTCAAGGAAAACAATTTAAGATTCTGACCAGAAGGCTATGGTTCGCTGGAAGTATTATGTAATGAACGGTAATCGTATCCAAACGCTTCACTTTTAGGGGGCTTAGTATGATAATGTCTATTGTTTATTCAGAGAAGGGGGCCATTTTGTGTCAGCTTCCAAGGTCTGGTTCACATGGGGGCCTCCCCGAATGGACTACCGAACGCATTGGCAAATGGTGAGCTTATGAAAGCACACGAATCCCACAGACTATAATGGGGTCCATGTGCTTTCCATGCGGTATCCACACGGAACATGCAGAGAGAAAAGTACTTCATGATCTACTTTCCTGTTCGCATGACTCGTGCAGAGACCACGCAGAAAGCACACGGACCCCATTATAGTCTATGGGGTCCGTGTGCTTTCATAAATTCACCACTTGCCAATGCGTTCGGCAGTCCCCATGCGAATTCCAAACACAGATGTGAACCAGGCCTAAGCTAGCAATATAATTTGTCTGAAATATTGGCAATGCCAATAGTTATAGCCTTCCCGCAGGTCATGGCAATAACAATCTACCTGAAGTTGAAAATTCTTTGCAAATATGAATTGAATAAAAATTTTGCAAGATTTGAAAGATTTTCTCTAACCATCTCAGTGGCTGGTGACGTCTGTTGTCTTGATAGGCCACCAATGGATACAACTGTGAATGCAAGAACTTTCTATGTTCTGGAACGTCTAAGAAACCCAAACATGATTTCCTTATTGTAGACAGGTTATCAGTCAGGGACACCACGCATGCAAGAGAAGATAACACGGCCATAAAAAGGAAATCATATCTGATTTTATGACCATTGAAAATTCTTGCATTCATAGTTGTGAAATTGTGGTGTAAATGATACTAAATCTGGCAGGGGCGACCACCCACATACCACGCCTTTGCCACGTCTCGTTTTTTCTGAACAACATTTCATCTAAAAAAAAAGTCGCCAAAGTGTTGTAGGGAAGTAATAAATCCGCCCCAATGCGTTCTCATGCTGACCCCGATTGTCATATACAGTACTGGACGCCTTTCACCATTTGCTTTCGCTGTGTATGTCATTGGCTCAGTAACGGAAACTTGTGTTACGCTTGTCATACTTTCTTGGAAAACAATCGTATCCGTGTCATTTGCTGCTGTATACATAACTACTGTATATGTGGAGAACAGCAAATAAGGCCGGGACAATATAGATAATTTACACAGTACACATTGTAACTATTGACCCCATGTGGAGTGTGGTCATATATAGTAAGAAGCTCCAGGATACGGCCTGGACAATGGAAAGTCCTAGCAGTCCTCCGCCCAGCGAGAGCACTCTCATAATACTGCAGAATATTACAGAACTTTCAAGATTTTTCTTTTTTTTAACAAAAGTCTTAGACTGAAGAACCCCCCACCACATAAAAGTCTCATGCCTCCATCCCTAATCCCCTACACCCTTCTCTTACATACCCCCAACTTTCCACTTCCCCCATGGTAGACTCAAGGGATGGAGCTCAGACAGGGTGACGTGACGGACACAAGTTTGTAAGCTCCTGAAATTGGGTCGCACTGCCTGATGGTTACCCCTGGCTGATGAAAAGACAACTATATGGCGGGGTAGACAAGGCATTTTTTGGTTGTGCAGCATTAAAGGGAACCTGCCAAGGCTAAACTTGTCCATATATATACAGTATATATACTCAGTATACATATGTAATTATGTTCATTGTTAGAGAACCGAAATGCAACAGCAATAGATAAGTAAATGTACGGCACTATACAGCCTATCATCATTGCACTCAGGTTGTCACAAGACATCGGAGCGCTTACGTAATCCTCTACCCTGTACACAACCGCTCTCTAAACACTGGGGCGTCTGTTATAAATGCCAGTCGTAAATACCTGCACCATTACATTACCTGATAACACCCACCTGAGCAGCTGCCATATGGATCACACATAGGTATGCTGCAGCCCTGTGCAGCTCAGCCAGAGTCGTAGTCCTCCCTGCATTGTACTCTCTTGTTTGCATTGGATTTCCCTAATTTACCTAGAGGGAGGAAGCGTTGTGATTTCACATTAAACCTCTTTTCATAAATTTGAATGCGTTTCGAGACAGAGCCCACGAGCGTTCAGGACAAGAAACGTGGTCGCCATCGACACAAATGAGAGCAACTGCAATGCAGAGTAGGTAGGTTTGGAAAAAGTATATCAAAGGATCTCAACCCAAAACATACAAACGCCATTAAGAACTATCTTCAGTATAAAGAATAGCAAGGAGTCCTGGAATGAGGATACGGTCCCGACAGAGCCCTGATCTCAATATCATCCAGTCTGTCTTGGATTACATGAAGAGACAGAAGGATTGGTGCAAGGATCAGAAGGAATGGTTACGCTGCTCCAACACACATTAAAGTTCATCAATTGTGTCCATTTTGGACAACGATGAATGCAAATGATGGATCAAGATGGCCGATGACAGACTAGTTTGTCTGGTCTCCAATTGCCACTTATTTCCTGGCCCCTTACACGCAAGGGTCACACTAGTTGGCCAATCTCTGGGTCACCACTTTGGCCAGTTATTGACCAGGTGGTCATTTCCTTGGGGAAGGAAGTAGAGAGTAGCCAGGCAATTGGGAGGAGTCAGAACGTCAGTATCGAAGAATCGGTAGTAAAGCTCATTTAGGTTTTTTAACACATTCTACTTTTTTTTTTTTTAGTTTTTTCCTGCAAGACAAACCAGTGCTAGTTGGATCATCGGTATGACAATTGTTGCCTTATATCTATGGAGCGGATCAGTATTTACAAGTACCGGTATAAACAGTTATGCCAGTGTGATAAGTTCCTAGACTAGAGGGAACCCTCAAGGAAATCAAAATTTCTGAACTGAAACCAAACATTTTCTATGATATATTTGCACACAGCAAAGTGACTTTGACCACAACCCCTGTCACTCGACTGAAGATCACTTCACTGCCCAGCGACCCTTTCACTACACTACATTGCAACCACGAGGGCGACTTCTAATAACAAAAACCATCAAGAACTACTGGACCTTTTTTGTAACTAGAAGTCGCAGTTGCAACACGTTCGTTTTTCTATTAGCACTTACATTAGTGAAGGAGTCGCAGGGCAATGCCGCAATCTTTAGTCGAGAGTAAAGTTGCTTTGCAGACTAGTCCAGCCTAAGAATCCACTAATCTGGCATTTATTAATACAGAAGTTCTCACCAAATACTCAGATTCCTCTTTCCATGTAAAGTTGACTCTTCTATGACCGTCCAACAATCCAGAACATTGAATAGTCTGACTACTAATAAATATTGTAAATTACCGTAAATTAATTTTACTGTGTAAATATCTACCTGGCGATAGCAAACACGTAACCTCCGCTGCCACGAACAGTAGCTGTACACGTTCACAGGGGGGTCACATGATCCTAATTCCTTCTCTTGACAACAATAACGGTAATGGAGTACAACAAAGGGATTAAGGTCGGAGTCATTAATCAGCTTTACGTGTCATGAGGTCTTATAGCTCAGCAGTCAATGTACCCGGCCATTCAAGAACATCTAAAGCCTGTTGACAAAATGCGGTAATCACTTAACTCTCTGTTGGCCGGGGTTACCTGAGGCGCGCCCTTAAAGAGGTATTAGAAGTGGAAGCGATTTAAGAAGTTACATAACTTCTTAAAGATTCTGCATTATTGTTTTTGTACTGATTGTGTTTTTGGGCAGATTATATATTTTTCTCAATTTATACGCAGTTGTAGCAGACCGCGGTTTATTACATTCAACTAAACATTGATCAGCGGAACGGCAGCGATCAATAATGGTGCGTCAGAAATAATACAACCGGGGTGTGCAACACTAAAGGCAATAAAGCGCATCCTGCATTCTGCGGATCATACACATTGGAGAAAAAAAATCCCCCAAAAAACTGAAAAGGTACCAACGTCTTTAAATCACATCAATTAAAATCCATTCCAGTCTAGTGGACGTGTTTCGGATTAAGAATCCTTATTCATCACCATACACATTGGGGCAAATTCATCACTCTCTATGGGGTGGAAGGAGGATATTGAGGTGCACGTTTGGTGTATTGCCCCTTCTTACCCAAACGTGCCCCTCAAGCCTCTCCTGCCACACTGTGTGGGGATACCACAGAGTTAGGTCCCATGCACACGAGACAAGAGGGGGCGGATTTTGGTGCGGAATCCATGTCATAATCCGCCCCCTCATAATGGTGGTCTATGTAGACCGCTATCGTTCTTTATTCCGCTAGCAGCAAAAAAGAAGCGTGCTACCCTTTCTTCAGGCGGATTCCGCGGCTGAATCAGCCGCAGTGTCCGCCTCACGACAGCGCCCTCCAGACTAGGTCCATTCATTTGGGCCTAATCCGGAGTGGAAAGCCGCGGCGGGATGCCGTTCACTGCACCGGCATCCCCACACGTGTATTCACCTGTGAAGTAGCCCTTATTATAACTCACGCCAGTTTTCCGGAATAAGTTACGATGGAAATCTAACAAAGTTCCTAACTGGTGTAGATGCACTGATAGCTCTTCCCCTGGAGCACCTAACGGAAAAGCTGACAGTGCAATGAATTCAGAGCACTGTTGGCTTTCTAGCAATATATAAAAGCGCATGTGCCCGAGGACATGAATGGTCCTCTTTAAGAACAAGATTTTCCTGCTCCCTTGCAATACAAAGGGATGCCAAAAACTGTTATATAATAGAGAACAGCAGCAGTTATATTAGGGAAATTCAGTAACGTGTTTCCCTACTGCTGCAAAACCCATTTGAGGGCTCGTTCACATCTGCGCCCGGTCTCCGTTCATGCAGGTTTCCGTTTCCTGCACAAAACAGAGCAGGAGACAGAGACCTGCAGGACTCTTTCATACCCATTCATTTGAATGGGTTTGAAAGATGTCCGGCCGTGAACGCCGGTGAGCATTTTATGCGCCGCGAAACCGTTTTTTTTTTTTTAATTGGGCACAGAGTCGGACATGCAGTACTCTGTGTCCGATTTAAAAAAAACGGTTTCGCGGCAGAGAGCATAAAACGCTCACCGGCGCACACAGCCAAGACCCAGTCTGACAGGTTTCCATCTTCCATCATCTTCTGCATGACGGAAAGCTGAGAACGGACTCCGGGCGCTAGTGTGAACCTAGCATAAGTCTAAGGCCCCACACAGCCAAAAAGTGCTGCAGAAAAGACTGCGGTAGAATCTCATCACATTTTTTTTCTACGCGCTTTTCACAGAAAGTCCTCAGAGTTTTCTCCTGCAGACTATCCGTCCCTATTATACGGAAACCGCCACCATTTTTGTAGGTATAATTGACATACTGTGGTTTACAAAAACACAACTGTTTTTGACATTGCGACAATTCTGCTGCGGATATTTTTCTGCAATTTATATATAGGATTAGCCTGAATCCCATCCACTTTGCAGGTACTGTTACGTTTTTTACCAAATCACTGCGTTTTCGCTATGTGGGACCCCAGCCCTGAAACTGATTGATTTTTGCTGCGGCACCTGCAGGAGTCATTGCAAGTCTCTGCAAATTTCAACCTTTGCATGGTAAAAGCTGAAAGTTGTGGATTATAGAAGCACCAAAACTTTATACAAGATTCAAAACTTGCAGTGTAGGTCACATTCTGGTGCAAGTTTTGGTTGCAATGAGTAAGATTTGTAGAAATTCACAGATGTCTAATACACGATGGCTATCCAGGGCAGGGGAGTCTGTAGACAAAAAGGTCAATTCTGACGTCTATTTTTCCACAGCCTTATTCCTAAGGGTAAGTTCACACTGGGTTTTTTGGTCAGGATTTTGGGGCCGTATTCGCGTCGAAATCCAGACCAAAAAGATGGCTCCCATTGAAAACAATGGGAGCTGGTCAGGTCTTTTTTCCGGGAGTCGTTTGTTCCGGTTCCCAGAAAAAAAAGATCGGACATGCTCATTCTTCAGGCCGATTCGTGAGGCGAAGACACTCCCTCCTCCCGACTAGGCCCATTCATTGGGCCTAATCCGGAGCGGAGTACGTGACTGGATGCCGATGCAGTGCACCAGGATTCAGTCGCGGCTACCCTTTTTTTGGTCCAGAACCTGAGGCAGCCTCCGTCTCAGGTTCCGGACCAAAAAACCCAGTGTGAACCTGGCCTAAATCCTCCATAAATGGTCAGACTAGAGATGAGCGAGTACTGTTCGGATCAGCCGATCTGAACAGCACGCTCGCATAGAAATGAATGGACGTAGCCGGCACGCGGGGGGTTAAGCGGCCGGCCGCCGTCAAAGCGGAAGTACCAGGTGCATCCATTCATTTCTATGGAGCGTGCTGTTCAGATCGGCTGATCCGTACAGTACTCGCTCATCTCTAAGTCAGACATAAACAGTGTAAGGCTAGGTTCACATCTGCGCTTGGTATTCCATTCAGGGAGTCCGCAAGCAGCACTTTTCTCTGTGCATGACTCGTGCGGACACCGAGCAGAAACCACACGGACCCCATTATAGTCTATGGGGTCTGTGTGGTTTCTTAGCTAACTGCTTTTTAATACGTATAGGTTTCCATTCATGGGGTCCCCAAGCGGATTCTCCCGAACGGAATATCGAACGCAGATATGAACCATTCCTGACATCACAATCCCCAGTAAACAGAAGTCCTTCAGTTGTCCTCCTCACTCACGGTCTTAAAACGTGTTTCTTAGTTAGTTCTGTAACTAGGAAACCTGGGTGACAACCGGTGTGGTCACTATAAGGTTTCCTTCATACACGCCGGGGTTTTTTGGATTGCAAAAATCAAAGCAATTTTTGTCATAGTTTTTTAACATGCTTTTTATTTTTCTATAGAGAACTCTATAATAAAACACCAAACCAAGAACATGCTGGATTAAAAAAAAATAAAATACAAAAAAAAAAAAAAAAAAAAAAAAAATGCAGCGCACCCAGAAGTGAGCCAATAAACGCAGCAGGGAAATTTATTAATACTAGCATTTCGTACACTATTCTTAATAAAGGTGCTCACCAAATTAGCGCAGCGAACGTTATCAAGAGATTCCGGTCCATTAATAAATTAGGTGCACTCCCACAAGCCAAGTTTTTTGCATTAGATATATTGGGCAAGGTGTTCCAGCACCGGACATTTTTGGCCACAAGTGGCAAGAGGGGCTCAGAATGAGGGATGCAACGCATCTTTGGTGTAATAATGGGACCTGCGCCAAGGACACGCCACATTAGCACCATCTACATCAGAAAACTGGCATAGAGGAGCTTAGAAATTTCCCCCATGGTATGTATATAGTTACCCTAAGGTCACACATCCGCAATACTCACAGACAGCGCACGATCCTGCTTATTTTTGGATCGATTTGAGTTTCAGAACTGTAAAATATTTGCTATATCCTTCCAGGTCTCCGTACGCTGTCCAGGATTCTCACTGACCTATAGAACTCAGTGTCTGCAAAATCAACCAAACCAGAGCACAGACCATAGGATCGTGGAAAACAAGTGGACGTCTGCATGTGGCCATTGATCTGCTTTAGTCTATGATCTACACGGACATCAAAGTCTGGACATGTAAATAAGCCCTTACCACATATCCGTTGTAGTAGGATACGCTGTGGATTTTCGGAAGCACAACACTATAAAAACTGCCCCAAATGTTAGGTTCTTGTTACAGAATTCCTGGCGCACTTGCTGCAGATTTTGCCCTATACATGGCAAAGGGTAAAACGCGTGGTGAAAACCCTCAACCTACATGGATCCCACAATACAGGTCAGTACACATTAGTGTAGGCTATCCGCTGTACTGGTCCTGTAATACGTGGACTGCCAAAATAGTTACACATGAAGCCCAATGGACGCCGCTGGCTATAAAGGGGTCTGTCGGATATCTATCATTTCAAAACTGAAAGCAACGGACGAAGCAGGACTTATTCATCGTTCTCATGTGAGCATCGCAACGCAGTCTCCAACGTGCAAGTGTGAACATAGTCATAAGTGCAAATTCTGATGCAGACTTACGCTAGATTCACACTTACATTTGGGTTTCCATTCTTTGGAAACCCAATCTGCTTAAAAAGCAGTTTCCCATGGAAAATCTGGGTGAGGGTCTGGGATATATTTTTGTACAAAAGTGAGAGTTTTATGTCCTGGGGCTGTTAAGAACTATTCAGACTGTGCTGCATTCTAGGCGATACCTTTCCTAGGAACTTCACAGCTTATCCCACATATGGAATACAGGAATGACAGACATTGCTGCAGATCATCTCCATCCAGGACCCTGACATGGATGTATAGCAGGGACTGCAGCTTGTCCATTGATCCCTCCAGATCCCTCCAGATGCAGGATGACTCCAGATGTGTCAGGTCTCCCCCCCAATCCCCTGCAGCGCCCCCTGCGCCCCCACACACAGACAGGACTTACCTGGGAGCTGCACCTGCTGTTATTACCAGTCCTGCTCCCGGATCCTGCAAGTGCACACACGGGGCGTGGCCTGCTTTGGCGGTGACTCTGGCCCCGCCCCCTGAGGTTTTACCTCCCGGGGACTGAAGGCTTTGGGATTAACCCGTGCAGCGCTGGACAGTGCTAGAGACAAGGCTGGAGCAGATATGGAGACGTGTATAAAATGTGTCCTGTCAGATGTATAAAGTGTCCCACTATGTCAGCTGTACCTCTATAGATAGGTCTTAAATACATTAAAAATGGGAGCACAGACGAGGACCCCCTGCAAGAGCAATATATATACTGTATATATATATATGGGCCTCATACCTTCCGCGAGCGCCCTCTAATTACGCTAGGTTCACACTAGCGACACTTGTCCATTGTTCTGGTCTGTTTCCCAAATTCGGACCCCAATAATCCCCATTGACTATAATGGGGCCCACCGTGTGTCTGACGCTAGCGTTGGGGAAAGACGCAAACCCTGTCCGCTTAAGAAGAGGTTACTCACGTAAACCTGCGCACCCCATAGAGTCTACTGAATTAGGCCCTATTCACATCTGCGTTCGGGGACCCCCGCCCTGACCGGATACCTATACGCATTAGAAAGCGGTTACCTGGGAAACCCGCGGACCCCATAAATTTAAGGGTCCATTCACACTGAGTTTTATGGCGCTGATTTTGACGCTGAATCCGCCTCAGACTCCACGTGGAAAAAAAGCCTCCCCGCTAGCAGAAGAAGGAACCCATTGAAATCAATGGGAGGCTTTTATTCCACGTGGAGTCTGAGGTGGATTCAGCATCAAAATCAGCACCAAAAAAATCCATGTGAATGGACCCTAAATGGCATTTACAGTCAGTTTCGGCACAAAACTTGTAGTGTGAAAAGACCAGCAAGTAGCAGCTTTTTCTCCGCATGATTCATGTGGAAACCGAGCGCAAACCACACGGACCCCATTATATGGCATAGACTGTAAGGGTCACACGATGGAAAATGAAGAGGAATTACTCTTCATTTTCCACCACCGTCTAGCCGTGATGGCATGCCAAATGAATGGGCCTAATCAGGAGGGAATCTTGAGCCGCAGATCAGCCGCAGAATCCAGCAGGCCGCTTCTTTTTTCTGTATCCTGCTGCGATCTCTGCCTCGCATTGAAAACAATGGGAGGCAAATTCCGGGGGAAATCTGCTCCGGATTCGGGGGTGAAATCTGAAGCAAATTCCTCCGTGTGAACACAGCCTAATGCGTCTGACCGTTTTCCAACAATTTTATACTGAAACTGGCGGACAGAAAAGTCCTCATTGCAGGACTTTTCTCTCTGATGATTTTCAGCAGAAAATGCGGCAGAGTCTCCAACGCAGATGTGAACCCAGCCATGTGTACAGGACTATGTTATCTTCCGATTTTAGACAGACATTGCGACGGATTCCCCTACACCAACGATGGCACAAATGTGACGCGACCTTATAGTGCACTGAACGCTGCGCCATTTATTCGTTCGTCTGGTCTGTTGCAGGATCAGAAGAATGGATTAAACAATAATGACGGATTGCATCGGACCCATTGACTATAATGGGGCCCATCGGGTATTTGATATTTTTTTCACCTACATTGCTGGATAAAAAGTCAGACTTCATCCGTACTTTGTGCCAGACAGACATGACTTAGATGTGAACGTAACCTAACAACACCCAGTAAGGGAAAGTTCACACCTGGAGTATTTGCTCCAGAATATCGGTTGCGCAACAAAGTTCAGTTAGTGAATAAAGTTCTAACCGACCTCATTCACTCAAGGCATAAAAATCTGCAGCAGATTCGGCCATGTTGGGGATTTTCTGCAATATGTACTAGGCCTGATAGAAAAATGTAGGATTCTCTTCACAGATTTCATTCATTGCTATCCAGAGTCATTTGTCAATATATATGTAACACAGTCCGCATGTGATATAATGGGTTTTTAGGTAAATTACTAGAATGTCTAGATTCATGGCATTTGCCAGAATGCCACCGACTTTACGCGTACTGTAAAATATATCATTTTCCGCAAGGGCCAAAACTGTTCAGTGAGAGCCGCTCGCTTCGTTTTTCCGCTAGCTAGTAGTGGGAAAAAAAGAAGCAACGTGCCCCTTCTTCCTGCGGATTCCGCGGCTGATTCAGCCACAGCGTCCACGGTGCAAGACTCCCTCCCAATTAGACCGATTCATTCGGGCCTAATCCGGAGCAGCATTCCGTCGCGGCTAGCCGCGCGATATGTTCACACGCGGAATCCAATTTCCGCCGCGTGAACATACCCCTAGGCCGGTTGTAGACAAACATGCTGCAACCAGCCTGCTGTGATTTAAAAGCATGGGCTACACATGGGGGACATGGGACCTTAGTCTTGAGGATGCGGCATACATCAGTGGGGTCTTCTTCATAGCCCATTAATAGACAAGATTTCGGAAACATGACGGTGCTGGATTATTGGACTTCCTGGACTAGTTGATACCAGATGTAGTAGACTAATATCGATAACGCCATTGCTGTTCTTATATAGCATGTCCCAGGGATCTGGTTGACCCTAAGTTATCAGGGCATTTTTTCCCCACAGTGCATTTCAGGACGATGATTTATTTTTCTAACTATTTATAGTCAACATGTGTGTAGGGACACGCTGGATATTTTAGGCTCTGGGAGGATCCAGGTTGGCTCCCATAACAAATTAGTGATTAGCTTACCTAATGATATGGTGCCGATCCTGCCCTCACCCACAATAACTGCGCATTTTCTGCCAAAACTTTCACTGACTATTAAAATTTTACAATTAAAAGAACAGTGAAATCTAATTATGTGAAAAAATAAACAACCCCAAAACTTGTTCACACGCAGCAGATTTGTTGCTGAATTTCTGTGACTGAATTTTTTTCCCCATAGATCTGTATAGAGTATAAAATAAAATCCAACACATGCTGGAGAAACAGACCCAGTGTGATGTATGCAACAGATTTTCAGTCCCAGATATTTTTGGTAGCAAGGTGGCCGGCAGAGGTAAGGGCAGGTGGAGTTCAATCACAGTGGTAGATAGGCAAAGATCACGATGGGCAACTGGTGAGAAGACGGTCAAATAACAGGACGAGTTTATGTGAAGGCAGAGAGATCTATATATACCTTAGCAGAGTATGGGGACCCAATGGTCCTTACGGCTCAAGTCCAGTGCAATGGAGAGGGTTCCTTGGGCTGCAGGTTATAGCGAATGACAAGGTGCTTTGGCAGTATTAAGAGGGCCCTCACATGTATGAGACTAGTTGGCAAGCATACTTAACAACCCTCCTGGAAGCTCACAGAGGCTCAAACAATAAGAGGTGACCTTTTGGACACTCAGAAGAGCAAATCTCTTTGGGTAGCTTTCACATTTTACCTGACTTGAGCACTTGACGCATGTCTAAAATTGGAGTGGCCACAACATTTAGTGCCCATGCTCACAAAAAAAGGGGACATGGGGATACCCAGAAGGGCCGAGGCATGCCTGGTAGCTTGTGTGTATTTAATATTCGAGGGTCACCCCAATATCCGACTAGTGTCTGGAAAGTTGTGTTTCTCCAGGACTCGGGCCAAGTGCTAAGTCGGTCAGTCTCTGTCTAGAAAAACCTCTTGAACAGTTGCTTTCAAGTTGAGCGGGCCTGCTCTACCCTCAGAAGGCTTAGTGTCTTGGTGGCTATGGCCACATCAGTTGACTTCACATATCATATTACTTCTATCATCACAATAGAGGCCTGCAGGAAGGTGCTGGTGCCCACTCACAGGGATTCCTGTTTTACCTGTATTTCTACAAAAGCAGACACCGGATCCCAAACTCAACCTGCCATCCAAAGTAGGTTGGATAGCGCTGTGTGGACACGGCCCAGCTTCAGTGTCTTCTGATGAGCCAAGTAGGGGTTTCTGGTTGGGGATTCTCTTACAGGTCCCAAACCATTAGCCCATGTCCTTCAATCGCTATAGTTTAAATGTTCCCCATGAGGTGCAGAACCTTGGAGAGGACAATTCTGGGCCAGTTACTTACCAAAGTGTGCTAAATTTTGTAACATATGCTAGGCATTATTGCAATGTAAACTAAAGTCTGCCACCAAAACCCAGCAAGTCAGCGCAGCCCCCAGGTAGGTTAGGGTTACCTGAATTTAACAGTGTTCTCCCCTTGTGAATCGGTGCCTCTATTCCACTTGTTTCTGAAAATAAACTCTTTGGAGAAATAATGGCATTGTCAGGGGGCAGGGAACAAGTCTCAGATCGCTGGGGATTCAACCGCTGGTACTCCCAGCAAGCTCATCTGAAGCTTCCATTCATTTCTTAGGGACTGCAACCTCCCATAGTCCCACAGAAGTGAATGGAGCGTCTTCGGAGCAACGAGCGTATTGTCATTGCTCCAAAGAGTTTATTTGCATTTTGACAAAAATGGTGATATCGCAGCAATGGGGGCAGGGGATCTGTAACCTATCCATCTGTAGGGTTGATATGTTGGGTTCTGGTGACAGACTCTTTTTAAACATGTAGCACGGAGTGCATTAGACCGCAACATTCATACCCCTAAGGGCAGTTTTTTGTACCGGAACCTGAGAAAGAGTCCGCATCAGGTTCCGTCCAAAACACAGGTAGCTGCGACTGGATGCCGGTGCACTGCACCAGCATCCAGTCACGCACTCCGCTCCAGATTAGGGACAAATAATGGGCTTAGGGTGCATTCACACTGAGTATACACTCACTGATTCTGAACATGTAACTCGTTCCGAATCAGCGGCGTTAAAACAGATCCCACTGCTTTCTATGGGAGCCGGCATACGTGCGCTCTCCATAGAAATGAATGGGCTGCTTTTTTCCCTATTGCTTTCAATGTGATACGCGCATAGACAGGTGCGTAACCGTGATGGGTCGCAAATCCATCCAAAGCCAAACTTTGGATACAGTTGTATTTGCCATGGACAAGCAGGAAGCGTTAGCGAGCGCTCACAGCTAGATATTTACATAGGAAAATCAGGTAAATGCAGTAGGGTTGGGTTGTTTGTGGTCTAAGGTTTTACTAATCCAATCATTGATGGTTGATTCCACCCCCTCCCTTTTCTTAGGAAAACAGAATTACCCGCCTGGATTCTGCTGCGGACGGCGTCTTGGACTCTTTCTAGATGAATTACAGTAATGTGGTCTTTTGGCGAGTCTGCCGAGATAAGACTGTAAGTGGAGATGGTGTCCTTGAAGGTTATTGCAAATCGGAGATACCTGACCTGAGGCATTGCGTAATATTATACGAGTGACTGCTCAGTTCTGAATATGTGTTTTAAGGGTGGATATCAATCTGATAGGAGAAGCACGGTATACACTACCAGCTCAAGTCAGACTGTCTCTTGTCACTAATACACACTGTTACGGTGGAGGAGAATCTTGTCCTCAGATGGTTCGGACCACTCATTCATGGTGGGTGGAACATGACGCACATGGCCTGGGGCCTTCACCACCCATTCCCTCCATGTTGATGTGTAATACTACTTAAGTTACTGAAAAATAAATTGCCTTTATCGAAAAAGCTTAAAATTGACACAATATGAATTAAAAGTGACCAATGGACATCGAATACAGCTCAATATTATGGATCAGATTCTGCAAGGAGCAGTGGTGGGCTAACAAGAGATCACTAGTCAATCCCTATAAGACCACCCAGGATATATTGTATAAGGCCCGTACTGTACTAGAGTTCACCAGTGATACGACCACACTCAGTGCAAGTAGCGATTACAAAAGGTTCTCGTCTACTCCCATAAGTCAGAGGGCAATGTAATGCTATCAGCCCATCATATTCTGTCGCTATGCATATCATCAAATGATTCGTCTGGGGACTGCTGGAGTGAGGGTAAGTCTTTACACTAGGTTCATGTCTGCGCCGGGCTCTCCCATTGCCAGTTTACTTGGCCATGCATTGGTCGATCAAGCAGTGGTCTATACAAGTAACCGGGAGGCAGAGAGTATACGTACAATGCTGTGCTTGGTATACAGTACAGAGGCTGCGGCGCATGTCCAAATGGAGTGGAGTCCTCTACATATCATTCCTCTCTCGGACATGGAACATTTCCCCACATACTGCAAAGGTGAATATAGACTGATACAGAGATGTCCTATTAGATCAGTCACTTGCAAATGACAACTCGGAGACCACGATGTTATACAATCATAAATCCTTTATTTATATACATAAATACATATCATAGAGCAGCTGTCAATGGCAGCCAGGAAAGAAAGTGCAGCAAGTCTATATACACAACTATAATACAACGTGTGATAATGTGACACGGATGCAACGAGATTCTTGGTAGATCTTTGCCTATGGTAGGACTGAATGGTGCGCCCCATTGTCACCCCAAACTTGCCGAGTATAAATACTGTGTTGTGTGCCCAACTATATAGGATCCAAAATCAAACACAAACAAATATTTAGGACATGAGGCGTCATTACATTTGTCTGACAGCCGATGCCATAAAAGGGGGGGGGGGGGGGGGGATCTATCCGAAGTCATTTACTATTCTGTAGTATCTCCGACATGTGGCTTTCTAATCGATGGAAGCCGCGACATGATGGGAGTTGTAGTTAAGCAAAATCTAAAGTTGGAGACCAACATGGGGCTCAGTAACCAGAGGCAAAGGAATTGCAAAATAAGATGCACAAGTGGCCACTGGTGGTTCTCCAGCTTGTACGTGGCTTCACGGTGTTAGGGGTCTGACACATTTTCACACCCGCTTTGTCCACTTGTCATATTACTTTGAAGTTACAACCTCAGAGTTACCTCAAAACCCCTGGTAAGCAAAAATGAGCAGGGCTTCAGTCAAAATGGGTGTCTGAACCATTCTCATAGAAGGTATACCGCCATATACCGCAAAGCCATTTTAGATAAGAGATTGGTGTCCTTCTCAAGTTTACGGTAAGGCCCGATTTAGATCTGCACTTGGGGACCCCCCGAACGGAAACCTATCCACATAAAGTGGTTACCTAAGGAAACCTGCGGACCCCATAGACTATAGGTGTCTGCACGAAAAATGCGGAGAGATAAGCGCTGTTTGCAGAACTTCTCGCCACAAATTTCTTGCAGATAGGTGAACGGAATGGCCCAAACGCAGATGTGAACCGGGCCCAAGACGGAAACCATATTTAGCAATTCATTCTAACATAAAATGGGCCTGGTTTATCTGAAGTGGTCAAAGTGGAACAAATATAAAAAAAAAAAAGTTTTCATTGTACAATATAGAAGCTCTCCTTGGATAAAACTAGAGAACCCCTATAACATGCATCTTCTGGAGATCTGACCCTTCACACTATTACTTTCCAGACCGTTAACAAATATTAAAGCTCGGCTCAAACACTTACGTCCTGGAAAACCTGAACCTACTGACTATTCCTGTTGAGAGACAAGGTAGTAAGCCGCGAAAAGCAAACAGGCCTCAGCGCTGCTAAAACGGATAGTAGATGTAATGAAAATGATAGGTAACTACATTAGGTAGCCATCAAACCCCTCCATACAGGAACATGACTGGTTTGGCCTCCTCTTCCAGCGATGTCCTCGGGTCCCGTCTAACTTGCGAACTGACATTGATAAAAAATGGTGCGGGCGCATGCACAGTAGCATTAGTAGAAGAAGCATGCTACTGCGCACGCGCCATTCTTTATCAATGTCAGTCCGCTAGTTAGATGGGACTCGAGGACATTTCTGGAAGAGGAGGCATGGCTTTAGTTTAGTTTAATATAACTTTACTGGTGCCTGAATAGCCTTTTTAAAGGTTATTCACGCATATGTGGGGCTCTATCAGCATGATTTTGCTGATAGAGCTCCTTTAAGCCTAAAGCTATGGTCACACCTGTGTTTAGTGACCGTTTGGGGAATCTGTCCCCTCCCCGTTCCACGTTTTTCAGGCGGCTGCAATAAATTCAGGGTCAGGAATTTAGACCAAAAAACAAAACAAAAAAAAACCACTTTACTTCTGGCAAGACATAAATCTGAGGTAGACGGAGAATAATTGGGAAACGGCTTCCCTGAGGTGAACTTTCTTGGGTCGTCCTACCAGTGTCACCCAAATATACATAATATATAAATGTCGCTATACAGAAGGCAGCGCAGGTCAGAAACATGGACGCGTAGACGTCTGAACACAAGAGAAGAGGCTATACAAAGAAGAATAAATTAATAGGAAATAACACGAGTACTCCAAGTACTGATCATTCCAGTGGTATTAGAGATCCAGGGATGACCCCCGGGATCAGTGAAGTGAAATGGGATTTATACGGAGCTGTGGGGATCTATGGCACAGCCTTCATATACCTAGGGTGCTACATTACTAATACAACTTAAAGGAACATAAATTAAAGGGCTGTCTCATGTTAGCTCTGTATGTGCCCTAGGGGTGTAAGATCATACAGCGGGGTCACCCCTATATAAACCAGAAAAAATATATTCACTCAGTATTCAGCACTTACTAGATGCTTCCTAACATACGTCTACATACCCCAAGGCAAAGCGAATACCTGCCCCTGGAGGGGTAAATCCTACCAATAACGTTATCACCTTCATCCTTCTCAATGATCAGCCAAAAGTAAATCACTTACAGACCCTTCCTCATTTCTTATGCAGTTACTTCAGTGGATCCCCCCACCATAGTCTTCATCCTTCTCATCCCAACATCACAGACACCATCATGTCCATAGACTTTCTATTTACCAACGAAGTCTACTGATCGATTTCTAGTGTGAAAGACAGTAAATACTATATACGGACTATTATATAGAAATACTAGAATAATGGGCAAAGTTATACAAATCAATTTGTAAATTGTATCCACCGAGAGGAATGATCTGCCCCCTAGGACTATACGCTGGAATAGGTTATCCTGCAATAGCCTGTATACAATACTAATAACCTGGATTCAATATGGACTCTGACCCTGTACAGGAAATGAGATGTCGGCTTCATAGACGTCTATACCATACGCTGTCTATATGGTAACACATGGACTGTACTGACCACCCTATAGGATGAATGGATATGTGCGGGGCCTCGTCTTCTCAATGTACTTGCATCACCTACAGAATGAAATACTGTAATAATATCGCCACGCCGCAACAATACTTCAGTTGAGTATCCTAGCCTATTGTACCCCTCCAGATCTACAGATGCGGTAGATACGACACTCGAGTCCCATCAATGTTGGTCAGGCTGAAGTAGCGTACCACTTTACCTTAGAATACACCCCCAAATGGTCCAATATGATAAACAGACCACCGGGCGAGAAGGTCCATTTAAGACAAGTGTTAGTCAGTGGTTTTCATGATGCGTCTGAGACCTCGGCTTTGGTCACCTCCAGCATCAGAAGGCTGTTGGGGTCCATGGAGATCTGGGGCTGCTGTGGTTGCTGCTGGTGGTGGTAGAGCGTGGCCTGCATGTCCACGTTAATACAGAAGAGTCCAGGCATAAAATGTCTTTGATATTCCTCCCATTTCTGCATCATGTCCATTAAGGAGGTGTTGCTTCTAATCCACCTGGGCAAAGAGTCGCTGCTGCCAAAAACCAGTGGGACAGGAAGGCTCTGAGATCTCCTCAGCTCCAAATGGTAGTAGAGCCTGAAACAGAAGGAAAGCCATAAACTACAGTCAGTGGCCCCCAACCTGAAGCAAACCACAAGTGCCATCAGTCTGGAAAATATGGTGTTCAGCCATTTTCTTAATGCAAGGAAACTAGTGAGATCACACTGATAGATTGTGTCTATTATGAGGATCCAAACCAGAACCTGGACTGCCGAATACAGTGAAATGCCTCTACAGGGGGCTGGTGATGGCGGCAGGGTATGGTACACTGCACCTAGACACATACACTTGTGACAAAGCCATGTTGCCCCACTGCTTCTAGATTTTATGCTAAAGGGACTGTAAAAATAAGTCAAAATACCAGGAGCGCTCCTTAAGGGTAAAGGATTAAAGCAGAAAAATTCTATTGTTAGTGCCCTACTGGTGTCACAGAATACCGCACTGTAGTTGATGTAAATGCCATAATTACATGGAGTCTTCTCCCTCTGATCCCTCCCTTACGTCACCCCTGGGTTAATGGGCCAATTACATGGCTGCAGATGACATTTGCGTCCAGTACACAGCTCAGCTATCAGCAGCAGGAATGGAGACTGGGGCCTACTTAGAAACGCTCTATACCAAATGTTGTGGTGTAATAATAGTATATATATATATATATATATATATATATATATATATATATATAATATCTATCTACCGCTGATGGTCAGAGGTATGAGAATTTACCCCACCTATCTGATATGGACAGCTTACCCTATGCATAGGCCAGCAATATCCTTGTGTCTCACCAATACAACCTCTGTCCATACGCCTCATTATGAATATGGATATCATATGAAGGGTCACCAGCTTGGCGGGACAGAGATGCCCTATTATCTTGTATTATATCATATCCATCAGTCTGGAGGGGCAACGAATGGACGGCCCTGGGTTCAGCTCTTTGCATCCTGTCACCAGCACCCCCTGGCAAACAGCTGATTTGTTAGGGGGTGATGGCAGCAGGGCCTTTGCAGATCAGCTGATAGCTGGATTTGCAAAGGGGTTGCCCATTTCACAGACCATGCATAAGTGTACCTGGCAGTTATTTGGCTCCCCAGCTTCTTCTTCGCTTTCCTGAGGACATAGCGACACACTTTCCGAGTCTGATCCTTTATCCATCGGATATCCTCTGGGACATCAGGAAGCCATTCCAGCAGCCTGAAACATGAGAACAGAACACAATATTCATAAAGGTGTAATCCTAAAATCCAAATAGTGACGTTCAATCCTCAGTGTACCCCATACCTGACGGTGAAGGACACAGCAGATTCCAGTGGTAAAGTGTATGGTAGCATTAAGGCAGATGCCAAGCGTACAGGCAGCAGGTTGGATATGGAGAGGTATACGCTACGCTTCTCTGTACAGGCCTCCAGAAGAGCTGGTGAGGGGAGAAAGACAAGAAAGTGAGTGGTCTGTGATCGGAGAAGGAATATATATATATATATATATGGAATAATACAGCCATTCTTACCTTGGTTTAGTCTCTGGGGAAGATGCGCGAATACATGTTGCTCGGCCTCCTCAGTGGCCGCGTTCTCCGCCGCCTGCTCCTCCGCTTCACTTCTCTCTTCATTCTGCTGGTCAGGCGGCGGCAGCGCCAAGTACCTCATGGGTCGTGGACGATTCAACAGCCCTGTGCGGAGAAGACGTAGAACTTCAGTAACGTTTCTGTCTAAACCGTTATCTCACCAGTATAAAAGTTTACGATTTCTCGAACACACAGTAAAATTCACACTGCGTGATCGGATCCCTGGGTCTGCTCTTTACCCTTGGTCATCTTTAATACATTTTCGTTAAGGGGGTGTCCCATGAAGAATACCGCTTATCCATAAATCTAGCCCATCCATAACATTTTCGCTATCGTCACCAGATATTGCCGACAATGTTAAAACAATACAGCCTCATATCAATAGTCTTTAGCTTGTCCACCGACCACAAGTAGTTGAGCCGTCTTCTCTGCTTGTCAGCAAGTGCAAGTGGCTATAATAGGTATAGCGCCACCTGCTGGTTCAACATTATACTTGCAATATCTGGAGACACAAATTTTTAGGTTTTTTTTTCTGCCTTTACATAAAAGGGGATGATTTACTCAAGCCTTACATTACATGGTATGCCAGTCTTAATAAACCCCCTGTAATTATCTTAAAGTCAGGCATCTCTTCTGGCAGGCTGTGCAGGGCATAGCGGACAGAGATTCAGGCATCTTTTACACCAGAAAACTTACATCAAGGGAGCAAACACTTGGTTTGTATCATGTTTATGCCACCGAAGTGGGATAAGGCAATGAAAAATCTCCCCCATTGGGTTTATATCTAAGGGGATGATTTCGCAATACACAATTTTCTTCATGGGACAATCCCCTTAACACTAGAATTTTATTATAGAACAGATGTTTTGTTGCTTGAGCCAAGGGTCAAATTATTATTTTGCATAGAAGTATATTAAACGAATCATACTTAGTTGTATACATACTGAAAAACAAAGAATAGCCACTAGAGGGCGCTACAGTACATTAGGAAAAATTTGTATCCTTTGTATCCTTGTAATATCACTGACGGTGGCCGCGCTGTAGTCGCCGACAACTGAAAACGAACCTGTGACTGGTCTACAAGAATCAATGCAGCAAGTCCATAATATCAGCAGACCTAGACCGGACCAGGCTGCACAGGGAGACGTTTTGTTAGCAGTATATAGAAGAGGAAGATGAAGTGATCAGAACCTGTCTACTATCTGTGAATACGTGGTATTGCTATAGCCTGCACGGTACCTTTTGGTAACTTTATATGTACAGACTACGACTACATGGCGACTTGCTTTTACATTTACATCTCACCCATCTAAGTAACTGTGCTTTGTATGTGACCTGCAAGTGGTCACAACACGATTTCTGCACAACCACAAGCACTGCCATCAGTCGTAACCGGCAGCGCAACATCTAATCTTGTGTAATGTTGTGCAGCCACGTCATTGTGTAGCCATGACCTAAACAGATTGGCGCTAATGGTGTAGTAAAGGCGTCTATACATACCATTCTTCTTTAGGAAATGTAGAGCATCCCTGTATCCCTGCTTGCACATTTCTTTCAAAACCTTTAAATAAATAAAAATTATAATAGATTATAATATTTTTTAATATGATATTATAAGATATATTAGTGAATATAAACACAGCCCTGTTTTCTGCACAATTTGATTCTGCTTACTTTATAAGGTCTGTAGGGGAACAGTAATATTTGGGGTTTCTCATTGCAAGGTTTCCAACCCCTCCTCGCCTACTAGATGCTTACCAATTCATATATGTAACTCCGGGGTAATCCAACCCTAAACAATGCTCCCCAATGACAGTTTAGATACTCTATGCAAGGTTTGATTCACATCTGCGCATGGGTTCCAATTGGGGACCCCCTTCAACAGAAGCCTAATTCGCAAAAAAACAAAAGCAGTTACCTTAAGAAACCCGCAGACCCCATAGACTATAATGGGGTCTGTGTGGTTTGCGCTTGAAAAATGCAGAGAGATGAGAGTGCTGCTTGAGCGCTTTTCTCTCCACATTTTTCATGCGGAGAGGGGAACGGAATTCCCGAATGTAGATGTGACCCGGGCATAAGATTTAGGTTATAGTGATAGGACATTACTATATTAAAATAGCATGCTCCTTTTTCCTGCCACTTCTTTACACCAATGTGCCTGGATTAAAAGGTAAATTCCAGTTTCAAAGTAAACAGATGAGTCTATGAAGCCGCGAGACAAGCCCGGGCAGCCGTCACACTGACAAGCTTACAATAGATTAGGTTTGCCCGCAATGTTATTTTGGCCTGGCTGTCAATCAGGACGACAAGGTAATAGATGTGACTAAGACGTGTCATTGTAGAGCCCTGAGCTGACAGAGCAGACAGCTAATGCACCACTGGGTAATAAATATCCACATAACATGTAGTTTACGATGGCAAGTTACACAAGAGACGAGCTGAGCAATGCCAAGTAAGTTTTCGTCTTGGGAAACTATGGACACCGTCTAAGTATATTACATAGTGTGCAATAGAAGTAGGTATATCAGTGACTGCCAATCCCATTGAAGGAAAGAGTGGCGAGGGGCTGAAGGATGAACGCCATTACTATTATAAGAAATCCAGTTTACCACTAGGGGGCAGTAATAGACAGAGTTACAGTTCATTTCTATCAATCCTTTTTTCAAGCTCCCAGGCCAAATAAAATGAGAGGTGTCCTCAATGAAAAACCCCTGTACTGGCCGGGGGACCTGCAGATAGTGGGCTGAAAATCCCCCATGGTCTCCAGCAGCCCCATAACCATGAAAGGAGTGTTTGTTATACAAATGCACAGGTGCTTCATTCACAGGGAGGATGTAGGGGGACCCGAAGTAATGTGACACTTATTCCCTATCTACAGGAGAAGAGTCTTTAATTGGGGGGCAGTCCTTTTAAAAGGGGTTGTAATGAGTTTAAAGAGATCAGCTATCCACAAGCAGGCGACACTGGGACCCGCACTGATCAGAAGAAAAGAGTTGCAAGCTAAGCAAGTGCAGCGTCGCTCCATTCATGGTCATGGGACTGCCACAATTCGGAGCCCTGTACCCACTTCTCTGCAATGGTCCCATAGAACCACTTGAAAACCCCACATGGTATAAAATGACCAGATAATCTCAACCTTACACTACATGGCAGTAAACCCATCTATTACCCTATATACTCTCCCCATACCTGAGGCTCCGGAGGGAACAGGGCTTTGGACAGTCGGTACAGGTTACTGAGGTTAAACTGAATGCTGGTGTTTGTGACCCTGAGCTCATGGATGTTGGTGCAGCCGTCACGTGGACAAATGTCACTTTCGCCTGAGAAGGGCGATACGGTAATGGTATTCTTCAGTTCGTATTGAGGGAGGTTATCAGAAATTCCACCATCGACATACCTCTGAAACAAGACAAAGTAAAGGAAATGGTTAGGATTGGGCACATCAGCAAAGTTACAGCCATGAAAAAGTGTCGTGAACAGGATCCCCCGTCAGGACAGAGCGATGAGGGGTCTACAGATTAGATCGAGAGCCTAAAGGCGGTCTCCGAGATCTTGGACACCCCCTGCGCCAACATTAAAGTTACTTCTATTCAAGCAATGGCCGTAGTGCTACAATACCCCAGAAACCACCGCTATACGGTGCATGAGGCTGCACTCACATAAAACCCTCAGCACAGTTTAGTCTGAGGCAGAGAAGATCAAAACCGGAGCACAAGACGCCAGTCTTGATAGATCTCTCCCGACAGTAAGATAAGACGTAGGTTCTCACTCTCAAAGGCGACGCTCTCATGTCATATCAGCAGATGTTAATTTGTACAGAATTTCTCCCTTTCACATGGAAATAATTAAAAACGACAGAAATAATGGCCGAAGCGCAGTGATAAATGTGGTGTGACAGCTCGTGTCTACATCAGTTGTGCACAGAGCCAGAAAAGACAAGCTTCAATAACTGAGCCGGCACATTCATGTCCACAGCCATTACATAAGCGCTGGTTAGATCAGAACCTACAAACGCAGGTTGCCCTTAACCACGTCATTGCCCGTATTAGGGGTCACACTTAGTCTTGCTTCTCTGACTGCAGTGTCCTTCTCTGCTATAGACCAGTTCACACTACATTTGGGTGAACACCATATAGAAAATAACTTTGTTTTTTTGCAAAGTGGCTAATGGCCAACGTATACCGCCACATGGTTACACAGTGACATACATAGGAAGTGTACATGCAAGTAGTAAAACTGCAGCAAAGAACTGAGTGTGGCCATCAGTTTTCTGGTGCGTGTTTGCAGTTTACACTGTCCTTTATCGCATGCTCATGCATCGGGGCTTAACTTTTCACTACCGATCTGTAGTTCCTGCACGGTCTATTAAGGCTGACTGTATCCATGATACAGTACATACACAGATTTCAGCTTTGAATACAAGGCAAAATTTGTACTCAGTCTCCCGTGTGAACCCCTTATTTACTTTTGCCAAAGGCACTTTCCATTTAATACACAGCAGCTGACATCTTACACTGACTACACCCCATCCTTGGACTTGGCTTCCTCCAGGATTATGCAGTTCCTGGACCACAAAGCTCAGCTTCCTGCACCACAACTTACTTCGGTTTCCTCCTTTCCTCAGTACAAGGCGCCCCACTGCTTACAGAGTCTGTTCCCTCTGACTGTTTTAGCAAGTATTCCCCATGTAGGCAAAACTCGAGAGTTCTTTTTCTTACAACTATGCATGGGGTTATTCCTCTTAAAAATTCATGGCAAAATTGACAATTGGGTGTTACCGTACTTAACAGTCTAACACGATCGTATTAGTGAAAAACTAAAGACACGCCCCCTTGACAATGAGTGATAAAATCCAGCAGGCAATTTATTTATCCATTTCTAGGAGGAACAACAGAGGAACAGAGTTCTGAGAAGAGATGCTCCAGAATTGTGAAACAGACAAGTCAGTTCCTTGTGGGTCCCCGTGAAGGTGCAATGTCTACACTTACCACGCCTTGAAGACATGGAGGAATAAGTCCGCAGTATACAGGTATAAATGTGCTGCATACACAAGCCTGAAAGACACAAGACATTAGTTACATCAACCATTATACTGAAGACATCTTGAAGGTAATTGGTATTATAAAGGGATCGGATTATTAGATACAAAGCAATGTGAAGACTAAAGACTGATGTACGAGGAGCGATGGCCTGCTAGAGAGGACCTCCAGCACCCAGGCTGTCCATATACTCCGAGCTACTGACATATGGGAAACAGACCCTAGTTCAGTGGCATCAGTGCAATGACATGAAGGAACAGAATCCCATAAATAGCACCGAGAACTGTCCCGTCCTCTGTATGAAAACCCCTTAAGGGAATCTAAAGTGATGACGTATTACTAGGATATGCCATTACTTTATGGTTGGGGGGAGATCCGCCCTCTTGGATCCTCATGATCATAAGATGATGGGATATGATAAGAATAAAGGGGTGCTAGATTAGCGTTATGTCCCCTCAGCCCTTTTACCTGCACCGCTATACCGCGGCCATCTACTGTGCAGGAAAACGCAACGTAGCCCTGCTCAAGTGAAAGGAGCAACGTTATCCCCCGAATCAGAACTCCAGCCCCTTCATTCTGGAGATCAGTGGAGGTCTGATCCCTATGGTCCACAGTCATCTGGCAAAGTCCGCATGCCCAGCTAATATAGATTTGAGATTTATACTCAAAATCGGAGACTGACCTGTATAAGCTCCTCTTTGGTGTTGAACTGTGTAAGCAGCACGTTCTCGCCATCGGACACGCGTGTCAGGGATATCCCCAGCCTTCCGGTCGCGTGCTCATGTGCGTCGTCCGGCAAGGTCTTGTACAGACAGTGCCGAATAATCTTCACTAGATTGAATGACGGATGCAGCGGACCCAGAAATCGCTTTCTTGCCTCCTTAGAGACCTCAATAATGTTGGCACCGGCCTCTCCTAGAAGACAAGAGTGGTCGTAATAATAAGTATACAATGAAAGCAGAATTTACAGTCATTACGTTCCGGATCGGATCTACCCGACCATTCGTGGCTTCTACGGTTCCTCTTTTGCCAATCCATCATGTCGTATCTGAATGACAATTTTATTTTAGAAAGCTGGGACACCGCCAAGATGTCTGAACAGATCCCATATAGGCTCAAGGGTTGGGATGGGCTTGGGTTTTAGTCAGGAAGAGTTCGAGGCCTTAATGGCGATAGACTTGACCGCTTTTCCGTATAATAATTCTACACGGATCAATGGCGAAGCGCTAAGACCACAGAAAGATCTCACGGCGGTCTTGGCAAACATCACAGAGGCTTTGGAATAAATCGCACTTTCTGGAAATGGGAACATGTTCAGTCGATGTGATAAGACTCGGCCTCGCTGCGCAGTCTCGTGTTCTTGGGAACTTTTACACACATTTTTTTTTAATACACATTTTCTCTAGTGAAAGAATGTTGTGTAACCGCAGAAGTCGCCGCAAGCCTGGTACGGAGGACGCAGGTCCTTTATACAATAGGTTACACCCCTACGGCCTGCAGTCCTATAGGTTCGGTATGCCATACCCGTCTCATAGCGTTTTATTTTTGCACCCCATAGTTCAGGTTCACAATGTGGCCCTTCGATCCAGATCAACGTTGTACAACCTTTTATAGGAAATCTCGAGATGAACCCCCATAAAGGGATCTGGTTTTACTGGTTGGCTTGTGTAGTGACAGGCCGGGACTTGTTTATAGGACACTAGGCTCGGGGCCAGCAATGTCCCATCCTCTGAGCGCCTGTGGTAAATATGTGTACTGTCCTCTACAATAGTCATGTGGCTGAGGCTCCAGTCATGTGCAGACTACAGATGACCAGCCATAGGTTATGGGTCACATTTTCATTGTGATCATGGGGTCCACCTGTCCTTACAGCTAGGACAGGACAGTCACTCCGCAAAAAATAACTCCATCTGTTTATTAAACACGTCAGAGGTTGCAAATGGTGATCGGTCTAGATAAGATGTAGGACCAGAGGACAGACTATGGGGGAAAGTTGCCCAAAACAATCAATCTGGATCACCCGATATAATTCCGCCCAGTTTGAATAAAACCGGCTATTCGCCGGCCGTGAACCAGTTAATAGCATTTCGCTAAAGCAGGATTTAATCCTGCACCCTTTCCACCCAGCTCGCTATGTGATGTGCTCGGGAACTGGCCCCACGCCATGTCTGAGCAAAGGGCAGGCAGCTTTCCAGCGCTGGCCCCTGTGACAGCTTATGCCGCCCACGGTGGGAAAGGGATCTGAAGAAGAGACTCTGGCACTTACCGGGTTTTTCTTAAATATCCCAGAGAGTAAATAACACAACACTATGTACCCTTGTACAGAACAGCAGCAATGTGATCAGGGCATATAAATATCCATTGCTGCGTACAGTACGCCTTACCCACTATTAAGGGGTGCCCCGCATAGAAATGACTTAACACTCACGCACAATGTGTAGTATGGATTGTCGCCACTCCTCCTGGATATATACCCTGCAGCCAAGAAACTCTTATATCGAAGTCACTGACCTTTATGGAAGGAGAAGTCTAGGCCACTGCAAATTTTGTGCCACATATGGAAACAATGCCCAGCCATACTGGTAGAGGTGCGGGTACTGCAGCTAGTCCTATACCCATTGGACCCACTGCCCCTTCAACGTGCTGATCAGTGTGGATCCCCACTTACCATAGTAATAGTAAACCACCTATGTTTAGAAGATCCCCCCCTTCCCCGACCACCATGAGCAACACTTATCCCTTATTTACTGTGTAGGGGATAGTTCTCAGATTGCACAGGGGTCCGCCAATGGGACCCCCATGATCAACCCTCTATTTGGACACTGCTCCATGCAGTTCTATGGCAGATAGCCTTTAAAGAAAAAAAACAAAAAACAAAACATCAACAACAGCCGGCCATGACATACACGGGCCAACATGGTTCACCCAATTGAGAGGGCTACAAGAGGAGAACCTCTTAATCCCACTATACATATTCATTGGGGTTCACTGCTAAAGTTACATATATACACATACATAACACACACACACACACACACACACACACACACACATACATAACACACACGACTTATCCATACAGATCAATAGTACGTTACAACAAGTTAATAACCTACAGACTTTCCATATAAAGTAGTAGTACGTACGCCAAAATATAAAAACATAGATAGCGCAGAATAAGGAACAGGGCAAACACAGATAAAGCACTGGAAGGTATGTGAGCTAAAAGTCGCCATTGTGCGATCTCCTCTGTTCCATAAACATTTCTAGGAAACTCATTTCTAAGAAGAGTCGGAGTGTGTTGGCCGAGCGCCAGGAGCAGAGGGGGCTACGGATGTAAACACGAGCGGGATCCCTCAGCCTCTGAGTCGCAACGTGTGTAGTCTACAGTTCTCCGCCTGCTCACACGTGGCTGTAGTTTAACCCTATAGCACAAGGATCGGGCAGCCACGATCAGTTGATCTCCGGGACATAAGCCATGGTCAGAGGCCTTCTTTAGTCTCACGGCTTAGCGCATGGTCACCGATCTGCAGGTATATGGCGGATTAGGACATAATAGCCGAGAGGTTGATAGCTTATAGTCAATGTCCGACCCTCTAAGAGGCCTTGCATCAGGACTTAGTAACGCTGGGTAATGCTCACAATAAGATTCCGGTTCACCACAGGTAAAGGGACTAAGAAAATTTCCCCCGACATAGTTATAGGGCAGCTTAGTCTTATTCTACGGCTCAGAAAGGAAAAAATAATATCATCATTCATAAGGGATTTATTAGACCGTTTTCCACTGACCGTGAGCTAAGCCCGTAATCCAGATCTGCGGACACGGGGGAATTGTTCTATTTCTGCCCCAGCTTAATGCTCGGAGAAATGAAAATTCATCCAACTATACAACGGCCCTATTACGCAACCCCAAAAGTGTTCATATGGAAAGGGGACAACACTATACGCCATGTGATCCTGGTACGACATGGGCATCGTGCCCACTGTACATATAGTGCACCACTAGGACTGCAGAACTCGGGCGTATGTTCTTAGTATTATAAACACATGATTTGGCGGATATTTGGCATCACAATACGGCATGCCTCAGAGGAGATAGCAGAAATATGGGCGAGCGCCTCCGCTCATCTGACAGATGAATGCCTCATTTTTGAGGTATGCTTGTTATTTAGTAACCTTCGCCCCACCGCCTACCTCAGGAATTTGGAAGAGGGATGTAAATACAGCCCATGTGATCATGACAAAGACCTACAACATAAAAAATATAAGCAAATAACCAGAGGCCGCCTATATTATGTGCGCCAACAGAGGCCGCCTATATTATGTGCGCCAACAGAGGCCGCCTATATTATGTGCGCCAACCAGAGGCCGCCTATATTATGTGACCCAATCAGAGGCCGCCTATATTATGTGCGCCAACAGAGGCTGCCTATATTATGTGCGCCAACCAGAGGCCGCCTATATTATGTGACCCAATCAGAGGCCGCCTATATTATGTGCGCCAACCAGAGGCCGCCTATATTATGTGACCCAATCAGAGGCCGCCTATATTATGTGCGCCAACCAGAGGCCGCCTATATTATGTGCGCCAACCAGAGGCCGCCTATATTATGTGCGCCAACCAGAGGCCGCCTATATTATGTGCCCCAACCAGAGGCCGCCTATATTATGTGCGCCAACCAGAGGCCGCCTATATTATGTGCGCCAACCAGAGGCCGCCTATATTATGTGCGCCAACCAGAGGCCGCCTATATTATGTGCGCCAACCAGAGGCCGCCTATATTATGTGCACCAACCAGAGGCCGCCTATATTATGTGACCCAACCAGAGGCCGCCTATATTATGTGCGCCAACCAGAGGCCGCCTATATTATGTGCGCCAACCAGAGGCCGCCTATATTATGTGCGCCAACCAGAGGCCGCCTATATTATGTGCGCCAACCAGAGGCCGCCTAGATTATGTGCGCCAACCAGAGGCCGCCTATATTATGTGCGCCAACCAGAGGCCGCCTATATTATGTGCGCCAACCACAGGCCGCCTATATTATGTGCGCCAACAGAGGCCGCCTATATTATGTGACCCAACCAGAGGCCGTCTATATTATGTGACCCAACCAGAGGCCGCCTATATTATGTGCGCCAACCAGAGGCCGCCTAGATTATGTGCGCCAACCAGAGGCCGCCTAGATTATGTGCGCCAACAGAGGCCGCCTAGATTATGTGCGCCAACAGAGGCCGCCTAGATTATGTGCGCCAACAGAGGCCGCCTAGATTATGTGCGCCAACCAGAGGCCGCCTAGATTATGTGTGCCACCAGAGGCCGCCTAGATTATGTGCGCCAACCAGAGGCCGCCTAGATTATGTGTGCCACCAGAGGCCGCCTATATTATGTGCGCCAACCAGAGGCCGCCTATATTATGTGCGCCAACCAGAGGCCGCCTATATTATGTGCGCCAACCAGAGGCCGCCTAGATTATGTGCGCCAACCAGAGGCCGCCTAGATTATGTGGCCCAACAGACGTAGTTTTTCCGCAGCATTTTTCATTGCGTTTTGCAGAATTTTTCTTCCCCATCTACAGGGACACAGCAGCAGGTCCACAGCTGATTTTTTTCCCTGCAATGTGCGGATGGGATTCTGTTTGTACTATTTTTGTAGGAATGAGAAATTGAGGCTCATGTCTGGGGTTATAGAAAGTGAGTAATATTGGTACATGTTCTATGGAGCAATTTCCTGTTGACATCTTACTTTGGGTACAGTATACTATACCTTGTACCCAATACAGTTGTGCCCTTTGGGTAACCCGCTTTAGTGCTGTATACAGTAAACATATCTACCAAGATTAGGCCGTAATATTAATGATTTACCCACGCACCGCCCTCCTGCACCTATATCAGGCTCTGACTACATAGCATACTGAACCTGCCACGGAATATAAAGCGAGGTAACAATAAGGCCTCACGCACACAACCATATATTATAAAGAGTGCGGTCGCATTCATCTCTAGCCAAAGTTTATGGTTAATGGGGTCCAGTGAGCTCCATGTGAAGTGGCTGTTTAAGGGGGTCCCCGCTCTGTTTGGGTCCCCAGACGGACCCGTTCAATGGAGAACCTAGCATAAGCAGAATATTGTAAAAGCTGACCCCACAACTTGCACTCTGCTCTGAGCGTACAGGTATACAGACGATAATGCCCGTACAGTATTTTGCATCATGTCCAGCCTTACATGGGGCGCTGATGCTTACGGCCGGTACGGTTTCATGTAGACCTTGCAGGCTGGAATCCTATTTTACGGCATTACATATCTAGTAGGAACCACTCATATAGGGCATAGAGAATAAAGCATCCTAAACATATAAAAGGGGACAAATCTATTACCATGTCCCCTGGAATATCTAGTCGCTATCTCCCTCTGGCACAGCAGGGGTTACAGTCTCATTTGCTATCCAGTCAATGGTGTAAATAGTGCGTGTCCTATACACAATGTTCTAGCCAGAGGTGACCGGGGAATTCACGTGTCCTCAGCGCATGTGCGACCCCCTGCCAATACCCCCCTCAGGGGTCAGTACAATGACCGCGACTATCACTCCCTTCTCACACTTACTCATAGGAGTCTTTTATAGGATATTTTTTTAATGGGTTTTCCTTGCATTCTTTGCAATAAAATGCAGCAATGGACCCAAGGAGGCAAAATCTACAGTCCCATATACACATACTATATATATCAGCCCTCCTGACATGTATGCATTAGTAAATACTTGCATTGCCCACATTTCTGTAGTATTTTTGCTCAGACCTTTCCTCTGCTATTCCTCCTGGAAATTTATGAATAAACTGACAGCAAGGGGTTATGGTTTACCTCATTATAAAGTGGTGTGGGATATGGTCAGCACTGACAGACAATGTCAGACTAAGGGGACACCCCCCCACCCCACCCGAACCATATGCCGCTGCCTGTATTAGTCACCTCTTACTAAACCCCTCTGGGCAGATTTGTACTCCATGTCCCCAGACCTGTTCCCTGCTCGAGTACATCCGCACACTGACTACTTGGCACACGAGACTTGTCCTTGGATGGGATACGGTTTCAGTACAAGTTCAGTGATGCGGCTTAGGCTTTACAAAATAGCAATGGCGTCACGCTGGGCCGCAGACAAGGTGGAGGCATCTTGACTGACGTAAGACTCCATTGGCAAAAGTGTTCTCAGCCGGGCAGCAGACTCTGAGTTACAGCTAAGGAATGACTGAAGGGTCCTTGTACATGAGAGCAAACACCAGAGTCATAAGTGCTGCCATTGCGTGCAAATTATTTTTTTCAGTGGTACGCAGACAGTGCCCAGACCAAGTTACTGCATTACTTCCATTACTTTAAACGGGACCCCAGTTGCAATGCCTCAGCCCCAGCAGTGCAAATCAGAGCTGTCTGCTTCCTGCGCCATTGTCTGCATCAGCGGCTCAGGACAGCCGATTGATGGGGGGGGGGGGGGGGGGGGGGTAGATGTCTGACCCTCCCCAATCTGGTATTGATGACCTACATCATCCATATTCCTTTGCTCCGTAAACCCCTTGGCTTAGCTGAGAGTGCAAATCTATAGCTCGTAGCGGTCATAAATTTCATTTTATGGGCCATGTCCAGCCAAATCAAGAATTGTGCATTTACTTATTTGGAGTTCTTTTCAGATTTGGGCTGTATTCACACACAGTGATCGATGGTCAAAACCGCATGAGCAAGAATGCAAGGTTTTTGTTATTTTAAATGTGCATTTTTTTCCAAATGTATTTTCCCCTGTACCTGTGTGAATTTGCATCACAACAAGGTTATTTACAAAGTTATTGGCGACTGGTTTATCTTTACACAAATAGGTGAACCCCCCCCCCCACTC
This sequence comes from Leptodactylus fuscus, assembly GCF_031893055.1. Classification (NCBI taxonomy): domain Eukaryota; kingdom Metazoa; phylum Chordata; class Amphibia; order Anura; family Leptodactylidae; genus Leptodactylus; species Leptodactylus fuscus. Next base: position 20,710,995 of record NC_134271.1, on the reverse strand, counting down.
AGAATATGACAAATGTGTAACAATTCCTCCTTACAGTGTGAACACAGGCTGATGGCAATAATAAAACAAGCCGTGCATGAAGTAGGCAGCTCTATATGTATACGCCACTCTCAGGACATGCGGCTAGGATTTCAGGCAGCGGCTAGGATCAACCTTGTTATATAGTGAGAAGGGGAGGAGGGGGTTAATGCAGAGAGGTTATGTGAGTTTATTGACTGCTAGTTACCTTTCCTGTAGATAAGACAGAAGGACTCAGCTTATATACCAGCTGTGGCCCCAAACAGCCTGAAAAACAGCCCAGCGCGCTCACGGCTACTCCTACCTACTACAGCAGCCACGTAAACACCGTACGAAGCCCTGTATATACATACACATTACATATATATATATATATATATATATATATATATATATGGCATGAAATTTGAAGTCACAATCTGCTGCGTCTGAATTCACACTTGTAAAGGAAGATTCCCTTGCTCCTAACAAAAATTCTGGCCACATATAGAAGTAATCCCAAAAGAACACCTCCGATACAAGGCTGCAACATAGACCCCTGTATAGGGCTACGGCTGGCCCTACAAGTAAAGGCTTCCTAGGGTCACGGTCACATTACAGAGTCTACTCACCATTACCCGTCCTCATGCCAGGTCTCCGCTGGCACCCGGCCAATCTGGCAATGACATTGCTAAGCAAGCCGACACATCACTTCAACATCACCCATAGCGTCAACGTCACCCATAGCTCTCCTACTCCTGTCATGCAACTGAGGCCTATAAATAATATCAGGCCAATAAATCTTTCACTACTACCCAGGTAAGTTCTTCCTAGACCATAGTCCTTGGTTGTTGTATTGAAATTGTACCGGATCCTGACCTCAGCATTGTTCCTGACATAGTTCAATGCCTCGAATTGTTGGCCTGGTCCCTGTTGTCGTCCTAGGTCACACCTATGGCCATCTCCTAACTACACTCCCATCTTATCCTCTGGCCCGGCGCATTCTGACTGATCCCCTGGTGACAATTGCTGACCAAGTCTCTGCTCTCTTGGCGCTACTTCTGCCAAACCACGACCTGTTTATCCCCCTTCCGCCATATGAAGCCCATGCCGCCTTTCTAGAGTTAAAGCTGATGACCAGGGGATTTCTTAGTCTCCATACCCCCAGACCAGCCTGGTCTAACATCCTGTATGTGACCTCGTCACGGTTTCTGCAATGAGAATTTATGCAGTACATGGCGTGTAGTCGCGCACGCCATTCGCACAATGCAGATCTGAGGGCATGTGGCAGATTGTATAATCCACAGCAAACCTCATTCTGTGGATTCCTGACGAAAATACTGCAAATTCCGCCCATGCAATGGTTAATATCTGCGGCAAAATCTTCAGTCATCCTGCAGATTGACTGTAAGGTCTTTTGAAGCAAATCCACCGCATGTGAACATGACCTAACGGATCCTGGTCCCAGCCTGTAAATGCTTCTACAGCGTGCCCAGGATAATACCATATCATATATTGAAGTGTGTGAAAGTTCATTGCGGTCGGGAAGTGGTAAAAAGAACATGAGACACTCACGTCGTTTACAGATCCATTCCTTCCTCTTTTCGGAAAAGACAAAGAACAAAACAGACCAAGGGACACGCAACGTCTTTGCAAACACAAATCTGGCCGGGGAGCAGTAAATGGCAAGAGGGCTGCAAAAAACAGAACCAGATCCAACAGGGACAATAGGGCAGAGGCTTACAAGGAATACAGCCCATACAATTGTGTATTTTTTCTTGACCAGACAATGAGGGTTGTCCCTGTTTTTGGCATACATGATGGCAGATGACTAAGTGAATACTCTTACAGCAATAAATCCACCATTCAAGACCCCGCACTGTCAGGAATGGGAGGATTGGTTATTTGAGCATCGCTCATCACCTGACTTCTAGGAACTGGCAGGGGTAGGGTTACAGGCAGGTGACAGCCGAGATTAGGGACTATGTCCGGCTACCACCTGTCCTCCTATAATCCACCGGCATCCGACCCCAGTCACATGTGCACAATGCAAACATCCATGTATATTGTATGGTGCATTGTATGACCGTCATGGATGCTGCATTAACACATCCGCTTCATAAACACCCAAAAAGCAACGCTGGCAATACCAAATGTCGTTGCATAAAAGGTTATTTCTCCCTGTACTTTAGCACTCAGTAATGTACTGGAACCTGGTGCAAAGTCTGCGGTGTGTCCTCAATAACCACGCTGTGTCATGGAGTAATATACAGTGGCAAGGGGAAGATAAGACAGAACGGCGATAACAAGCAATACTAAATCATAATGGACACTCAGCCTCTGCCTAGGTAATGGTCATCTCCAACTCCCCATTACCTGGGGTCACTTCAAGGGATGTTCTGGACTACTGAATTGATGAGCTCGCTTCAATGGATGACCTGTCCTAGGGATACAAATATAAATGGGAAGTATTGGGGAAGGAACAAATACAGCCCACTTACTTGCACTACTTCAAATGATCAAACAAAGTGGTTGTGTGACCAGGTGTTCCAGGACGGAGGTTGCACGAGAAAATAACCCATCGGCTGTGGGGAGTATCCATAGAAAAAAGTGAAAAAATTCCAGCTCCACTCCTTATGTCCCTTTTTAGTAAAACATAGCGTTTATTCGTACATTTGTTTAAAAAAATCCAGTATATGTTACAAGCATGATTGCTCTCAAATCAATTCCATGTTCCAAAAGTAAGGCCTAGGGATAGTCAGGGTTCCAAAACGTGGACCCCCGGCCGATCAGCTGTTTAAAGAGGTGTCAGCATTCAGATGAGCGCTGTATCCGCTTCAGTAGCGCCGTATATGTGCAGTGGCTGAACTTGGTATTGCAAAGGGAAAGAGATGTGGACAGGTCGCTACAACCAGATGTTCCAGAGGGGTCTAAGCGTTGGACCCCCCATGGATCTCAAATTGATGAAGACTGGGTATAATTACCTAATAAAAATGAGACAAAAAAACAAAAAAAAAAGAAAAAAAAAAAAGAAAAGCCTTGTAGTTCTCCACAGAACTATAATCTCTCCAGTCTTTATGATGGTTAACCTGAATTTTCTGGTTACTCTGACCTTTGAGATGATCCTCCTGTGCTGTACCGTCTCTGTCAGATCCTTAGTCGTAATTATCTAGTGTCATTACCAAGTCCTAGGCCACAAAACGGCCTGCTACCTAAGGCTACAGAAAACAGAATAATACTGAATAATAAGACGGACCAAGACAAGAATCGGGTCTTATTAACCATCATGCAGCCAACTCTGAAGATATGGGCAATGGGACTTAGCAAGGGGTTCCAGGTGTAAGGCCCCGTTCCCACGGAGTAACGCGCCGCTCACTTAGACACGTATACATGTATAAGAGCGAGGCGCTTCAAAACAGATCGCACTGACGTCAACGGGTGCCGGCTTACAAGAAGGCTTTATAACCCATTGATTTCAATGTGTAGCGCGCGTAAGACCGGCACCCATTGAAGTCAGTGGGATCTGTTTTGAAGCGCCTCACTCTGACACGTGTATAAATGAGCGTCGCGTTACTCCGTGGGAACAGGGCCATAAAATGGACCCTGAAAAAACACGCCATTAAACTACAAAGAATTAGGTAACTGGTCTATAAAGGGTTATTCCAGGACTAAAATAATGAGACCCAAGGGGCAACACGGTGGCTCAGGGGTTAGCACTGCGGCCTTGCAGCACTGGGGTCCTGGGTTCGAAGCCCAACAGGAACAATGCAAGGAGTGTGTATGTTCTCTCCGTGGATTTCCTCCCATTCTACAAAGAAATACTGATAGGAAAAAAAAAAATGTACATTGTGATCCCTATATGGGGCTAAATCTACTAAAAAAAAAAAAAAAAAAAAAAAAAAAGCTGGTTCACAGCTGCTTGTAGGGAGTCCTCTTGGTGACCCCCAAATGGCAACCTATCCGCAAAAAAAAAAACAGTTACCTTAGGAAACCCACAGACCCATAGACTATAATAGGGTCCGTGTGGTTTCAGTTTGAAAAATTCAGAAAGAGAAACACTGCTTGCAGGACTTTTCTCTCCGCATATTGTATGCAAATAGGGGAACAAAATGGCCCGAACGCAGATGTGAACCGGCCTAACACAAAAACTGTTAATCGAGTATCTAAAGGCTTAAGGACCCATGTAACGGGTTCAAGCAAAAAAAGCACTATGGGAAAAACTGCGGTGGCATTGTATCGCGGTTTTTCCCGCAGAAAGTCTGCAGAGGTTTCCTCTACTTCACTTACACCTTGAGGGAAACGGATGACGTATCCATAGGTATAATGGACTTACTGCGATTTCCAAAACCACGACGGCTTTCAATATTGCAGCGTATCCGGTGTGCATATATTTCTGGGATTTAGTAGCATCCTATTCACTTTGCAGGGACGTTTTTTTTTTGACTATATGGAGCCCTGGGTTTTCTAAGCCAGACAATCCCTATAAACAGTTATTATTTCATGGGCTCACTTCATATAACTATAGACTAAATCTATAAACAGACAAGATCAAAGCTTTACAAGTCCACTGACACACCGGAGCCTGCGCAGCCCCACCTGACTATGTAATAAAGGACTGACTCAGCCGCATTACACTCATGTTTTTTACCTTGTGACAGTGGGAAGCTGAGTAGACTGAACTATAAAGAATGGCCCCAAGCGTGCGGCCTGTATATAGATAGCTCTGCTTAGGCAGCAGGCGGCTCACATGTCACTGGGGTTTTGTTTACTACGCAGACAGACAGAATACAGGCAGCCTGCTCCCTGTATACAGCATGGGACACTGGAGAGTTATGTCACCGGTGGTCAGACATGTCCGATCACATACATAGAGGCATCCTGGGTGACTGTGCCGACTCTGGTCTGTGCACCTGCCCCATAAATATTTTATGGTGACTAGTCCAGCTCTATCTGGTGAGACTTCCAGTCCTATCTACGATACCATCTCAGATATTTCACAAGAACACATACCTTCAACCTGTAGTTGTGTGACAAGTGAGCAAAACTGCGCAAATATACAAGTAATCTAGTGAATGCGTCATGTGACAACCCCCAAGATGTCATAACAGCAACCTGACAGTCAGCAGAACGCCAACCCCACTGGATTTCTGCACAACTGTATTCACCATCAGTATCGTAAAGGGGTATTCTCATCACAAACACTGATGGTATATTCTCAGGATGGATAGATAGATAGATAGATAGATAGATAGATAGATAGATAGATAGATAGATAGATAGATAGATAGATAGATAGATAGATAGATAGATAGATAGATAGATAGATCGATCGATCGATCTAGGAAGAAGGGAAAGTGGATACCCATACAATGCAACTATAGCAGCGGTCAGGTAGGTGCAGGGTGAGATCTGGGTCTATAAGACATTATTGTAGGTAATCCCTGTAATGAGAATACCTCTTAGAGAGGACAAATATCATGCTGCAGTCACAAGGCACGGACGCCCAGCAGAGTCCGATTTCTGCTGACTTTCCAGATCAGGGGTCCTCCGACCCCCTTCCGCTTTAAGGGACACAGTATTCGTCCACTTTGGACAATCCCTTTTGTTACAATTCCCCATCCATAACATCACAACAAGACGTCCTATTGCTCTTATCTATTGGGGAGCCTTGACATACATCAAATAGCAAACAACTGCAATGCCATAAATACAAGGGCTACAAGGCGAACATGGCTGCGACTCCTGTCATGTGACCAAAGATGGCGATGCAATTCTTGCACTAATATTAGTGAATGGAGTCAGATTGTGGCTACAAGTAGGAATCACAAGGCGACATGGCCATGAGATGCGACCCCAGCCGTAAGTGAACGCAGTCTTGTTAGGGGGCATTCGCACGATGTAACGCGGCATTGATTCTTGCACGATAACTCGTGTAAGAATCAGCGCTGCAAAACAGAATCCCATTGACTTCAGTGTGTTACGCGCACGAAACGGAACCCATTGAAGTCAATGGGATTCTGTTTTGCAGCGCTGATTCTTACACAAGTTATCGTGCAAGAATCAGGGCGGCATTATAGCGTGTGAATGCCCCCTTACTATTCACACACGGCTGCAATGCAAGTCTCCATAAACCCATCAGGTTCCGATTTTTTTGCAAGTTCCCGGTCCTGTCAGTCACAACACAATTGCATTCATCGTCATTGGTTGCATTGGTGACAGATCTAACTGCAACGTGACCAAAAGTCACCCCGGAGAGCTAATCTATAGGTCACACAACTCAGATATGTAATGGGGGAAGGACAAATAGGTAATTTCAGGAGTGTTTGGGATGTTTTCCTGCTTTTTGAGGTCTATGCACAATGTCAATAGTAACAAACCCGCATCAGTGTGAGCTGAGCCCATGGCAGGGCTGGCACAGAGTATACAGAGTATATACTCACCCAGGCAGGCTCCGCTCACCAGGGCAGTGGCGGTCAGGGCTCCAGCAGAGGCTCCATAGATATTTCGGGCATTTTCCACCAGGTATGGGGCATGCTCCTTCAGAGAACTGGCGACCCCGATGTGGTAAATGCCCAGGAAACCGCAGCCGGCAAAGGAGATATTCCAGGGGGAGTCCAGGGGGAACATGGCCGGGTCTGGGGTCTGCAGGGAGAGAAGCCGCACACATTAGCACACACCTCACACCTCAGTGGCATTACCGCAGCCCTGCCGCGCGGCTTTTACCTCAGGTCCTGTCAGTGCTGTCTGCTCCCTCTGTCACAAGCCGCAGCCTTTTGTAGCCCGTGTGTCCTGGCCCCTACACCTTATTTTCCTTCCAATTCCTGGTATTTTATTATGGGCGGCAGTCCCGGCGTCACCGGCCCGTGTGACCAATCCGTCAGGGGAGATGTGACTGACGGCAATGGCGGCCTCACCAATAGGCGGCATAGGACGAGCTACACCCTCATGTCTGGGCGGGAGCAGCTGCCACCATGTCCTCCTCCGCCTCACAGCCTGGGCTCTACTGTCACTGCTACAACTGCTGTCCGACATACTGTAGTACTAGAGTCATAGGGGAAGGGGCTGTATGGGGAAGACACAACATCAGGGGTGACAGCTATAGGCTCTGCCCTTATACTGGGGTCTGGGTTTATAATATTCTAGAACTTTCTAGATTTTTCTGCCATGTTTTGCTACTGGAATAGGCCCCCCCAAACTCCTCTCCCGCAGCCCCCCTCCAGCACAGCCCCAGGGTCCCCCCAGGTACACCCAAACCCCTCTCCCGCGCCCCCCTCCTGCACAGCCCCCCCTGCTGCGTGGCCCAAGGCGCCCTCCTGGCCCCCAAACCCCGCTCCTGGGCCCCCCCAGTTGGCCCCCCGAACCCTACAGTTCCCCGGGGTGCTCACACAGTCGGCATACCCGATACACTTGTCGTGCCCCGCAGAGCCAGGCCGCAAGTAGGCGCCATTTTCTCCGGCTCGCAGGCTGCCCACACCTAATGCATTTGTCCTGCCTCACATAGCCAGGCCACATGTCAGTGTTGCTTTGGAGCTGCGAGTATTTGCTATTTTTTCCGGCTCACACACTGTCCATCGGCCTGCCCACACAATGCCGTGACCCAATCGGAGACCGGCTGAAGGACCGGGAATGACGTCATCTCGGGTCCGGAAGCGTAGCCAGAGCATACGTTCGGTGCTAGCGGTCGTAAATTCGGGGCATTTAGCAGCATATCAAGTAGCCTATGTTTCTTTCCAGGTGACCAGCTAGGTATGTGTGAAATGTCATCCAAATCCATTCAGCCGTTTTGCCGTGATCGAGGAACAAACATCCAATCTTTCACATTTATAATATTAATAGGATAGGATAAGATATCTACCTATTTATCTATCTATCTATACACACCGGACACATTGGGGAAGGAAGCCGCGTCACTCTTGGGTCAAAACCCGCCTGCCATGACTGTCACGGCTTCCCCCTCCGGAGCAGGCTCAAATGAATGGGCAGACTACGGAGGTTGCTACCACAAAGCGGACGCTGCGGAAGCCGCCTGAAAAAAGGACAGCCCGCTTCTTTTTTCCGTGAGCGGCAGCATGCATAGACCACCATTTGAGGGGGCGGATTATGATGTGGATTACGCGCCATAATCCACCCCCTTACTGCCCGTGTGAACAAGCCCTTAGGGGGGCCCATAACCACTGGCATCAGTATTGAGATTGCAGCTTCCATCTGGCCCATAAACCAGGGAGACCCGGAGATTCCCCGAACCACACTAAGGGGGATTAAACTCCTTATCATCCATAACCATCACTATCAAGAATTCACTGTAGGGATGAGGTAGGGGCCCGGACATAAGATTGCACCCGGGCCCACAAGACCTTACTTATGCCACTGCCCACAGCAGACCTGTCACGTTTCCCTACCAATCTAATAGGGCAATTTCCTTCCTTAGGGCCTTAGGAGCCCAGCAATTGTGGCACAAACAGGTTCCAGACCCAGATAAATATGTCTGCAGGCTATACACCACAGACTAGTAAGCTAAGAGGTTTCTTGTGGACTTGCAGACATGTTGTACGTTAGGTTGTGGGGTCATGAGATTGTGTAGCTATTGACCGTTCCACTATTTCCTGTGATGTTCCGAATGTCTGGACTGTCACCATGTTGGACATAGCAGGATGTTTTATGCCCGTCAGCCTTTCTATAGGCAAAGCTGGTTTACAGGGCAGCAGGGCTCAGTCACTGGTCCAGTCATACCACAAGTCAGACCTAAACTGATCTACAACTTATCCCCCAGTACAATGAATCTTTCTATCTGGAATACCCCTTTAATACCCTCTAATTCTATCTGGAATACCCCTTTAAGATCTCTTCCATGTGTAATAAATCTCAGGAAATGCGGAGTTTCTTAATATATTGCACCATCATTATTTTCCTGATGTCCTGAAGTAACGTGGACACTTACCAAGCAGATTGAGCCTGTTTACTTGACTTATAGGGCCGCACGATGCATGACGGATGACTCTCATCTTCTATTGCAGTAAACATTTATGTTGGCAAGTGCCATGCTAGTGTTTGCTTGGGGTATGTGTGTACAGACTGCCAGTGATGCCGTGTTTGTGCCAATTACATGCCAGTAATATGTACTAACAATGCATGAAGGTCGGAGATGACCCTTGTAAAGCAGTTATTAATGTGAATAAGATAAGCGCCTAGTACCTGGGCAGGTGCGCTGATAACTGCCCCATACACCCGGCAGGTGCGCTGATAACTGCCCCATACACCCGGCAGGTGCCATCTGTCTGTATTTGCAGACAGTCGCGCAGGATTTGTTTGTTCAGCCAATGCTGAGATGGCAGAATATCGTCTGGTCTCCTAGCATTACTAGCGCTGACCATGATGGTGAATTTCACTTTGGAATAATGAATACACAGCAAGTTTCTAGAACTGATAAACTGCCCAGCAGCAAAGCAGGGGGTGAACCTGATCATTTTGGGGTGACTATTGTCCACTATATGGTCCCTAGACAATACGACAGCCGTCAGGTTTTGTCACAATAACATAAGGACATTTTCTGTGCGTTTTAGACACTTTTTATGCCTTGTACGACAGATGGCAGGGTTTGTTGTAAGGATTATGGGACTTAACAAGAGAACCTGTCAGGTCGATTTTGGACACTAAACCACCCACAGGTCCTTATAGACCAGATTTGGGTTGAGGAGGGGGGATTGTGTAAATTACCAAATTGCCAGCGCAGGGATTACAGCAGCAGAGTGAGTAGAAGTTGCTTTTTTTTTTTAATGTTGCAGGCACAGAGGTCTCAAGGGCGATTTGGGTCACTGAACCCCTTTCCATAATGACCTGTTAGCGGTTTAGTGCCCCGAATCACCCTGACCAATTATTTTTAATTTGCAAAATTTCAGACATTCTGCTGAATTTATGGCATAAACTAAGCAAACTGTAATGTAACTACAGTATAAAAGTGCACCAAACCACCAAAATATGGTGCAGGTTAAGACTGTCCAATATAGGTTTGCACTGTCTAAAACTTACAGCACTTACCTGCCCCAGTGTACTCATATTATGGCTACAAATTCCATCCCAATTGTAGGTCTAATGACTTGAACTAGCAGCATCAGAGGTAGATATGGTGCAGTAAGTCTGGGTCATTGCACCCATAGTCAGGGCGGCACTTGCAACAGCCTCAATGCAACCTAAAGCTCGTGCTAGCCAGACACAGTCGAATAGGCCAACCATTGAAATCAACCAAAATATTCAGCATGGCAAGTGTTTAGTCAACCACTTGCATCAGTCTGAATTGCCAATGAAGTCGATTCTACCCGTCTAGTGTATGGCAGGGTGTCACCGTAACTTTGTGGCAAACTGCAAAAATTTTTGTGTAATGCAACACCCTCAGGGAAACCATGAAGGAAATGTATTATCCCATCTACACCATTTTTCCAGAGCCTCTTGATAAATCAGACAGGCCTTACACCTGCCGGGCACTTAGACTGGCATAAAGAACACCAGTCTTAATAAGTCTGTCCAAGTGACTTTGCACGAGTCTCCGCGTAGCCACATTCACACTTGTTTATTTAGGTCTGTATTTTGCATCAGTATTTTTAACCAAAACCAGGACTGTGTCCAAAGCAAGAGGTGCAAATCTTTTCATTATACTTGGTGTATATTCCAGCATCTGCTTTTGGTTTGGAAATCCTGAACCAGGGGGTAGGGAACCTGCGACTCTCCAGCTGCTGTGAAACTACAACTCCCAGCATGCTCCATTCACTTCCATGGCAGTTCCAAGAACAGCAGAGCGAGTATGCATGCTGGGAGTTGTAGTTTTGCAACAGCTGGAGAGCCGTACGTTCCCTACCCCTGTTCTAGACCAAAGGTCTGCATGAAAAACCCTGATTTTAATAGGTTGGTGCAGCCTGAAGTCAAGACAACCTAAGTGTTACTGCCATGTAAGAGAGAAAAAAAAAAAAAAGAAGACTCCAGTGGGCAAAAAATAGTTTTACTAGGGCTAAGTTCACATCTGCATCAGAGCTTCTGTTGCCGAAACTCAACAGAGAAAAACTTCCGCAAGGAGGACTTTTCCCTCTGATGGTTTCAGTAAGCCAGGGGTAGGGAACGTACGGCTCTCCAGCTGTTGTAAAACTACAACTCCCAGCATGCATACTGGCTCTGCTGTTCTGGGAACTCCCATGGAAGTGAATGGAGCATGTTAGGAATTGTAGTTTCACAGCAGCTGGCGAGCCGAAGGTTCCCTACCCCTGCAGTAGGCTATGGGGTCCGCAGGTAACCAGTGTTTTAGCGATCCGGATCTCCACTGCAGATGTGAATCTAGCCCAAGCAATAAAAAAAAAAACATCACCTGGTTAGAGGAATCCAATTTTTGTTAATGGGAGGGTCAAAATTTGTCACAACCACCTTAAATAGATGAAACCTTCCTGTAAGATGTCACCAGAAGGCTTGGCACATCCTGGGTCCTCTAGTACCCACCCTTATTTGTTGGACCCTACACCTCTAAGGAGGAGGTCGAATGTCCTGCTATGGGCTGTTGGGTAGATTTTGCACCGTATGACAGTACTACACCCCACTACAGGGCAGCAGATTGCGCCTTATATAGAAGTAAAAATAAAGACGCATCACCTTCAGAAACAAAAAAAGTCTAGAAACCGCAAGGATTAATTAAAAATCTTTTATTTTTATCTGCCGCAAGTTCTAATCAAAGAGCCCGAATCCCAAGTCTTCATCGGATTCCTCAGACTCTTCCTTCTTTTCTTCCTTCTTCTCTTCAACTGGAAAACAAAGTGGTCACATTAGGATATTACATAGTCACGTGTACCGAGACCAATAGTAAAGCCTCATCACATTTACTATTATGGGTGCTAACGTTGTAAAGCTGGGTGCTGGTTCCTCTCACGTGACCCAGGGTCAGAACCAGCCCAAAAAGTCCAATTGGAAACCCCCCCCCCCCCCCAAAAACAAAAAAAACAAAAGTTGTTCTGAAATTACTATGGAAGAGTCTACCCAGTCACCCGGCATTTCATAGAACTACTGCTCAGTTTCAGTTTTAGAAGCGTTACACCCCCTAGTGGCAGTTTTTAGAAATTTTGTTGCTGTCCTCTGATAATACTGGGAATTATAAGTGCAAGGAACCAACATGTCAGGGAAGATTTACTAATGCTGCCTAAAAGTTATACTACAGTCTTAAAGGGTATGCCCAGGATAGGTCCGACACCCAAACTGATCAGCTGCTACACTATACAGACTGCAGTACAGCGCACCGTACACTGTAGCAGTGGCGCCTGTCCCCTTGAATAGGCGCAGGGCGGTTTCTAGCTGTATACTTAGTATATGGCTACTGGCAGCTGATCGTTTCGGGGGTTCAGGTGTCACAATAGGTCATCACTATCAAAAATATTCAGATCTTGTGTGTGCACTGCTGGTCATATTCTGTCACAAACAGATTTGAGAAGCCAGCCACAAAGGGTTTCAGACAAGGTAACAAACACCTTGTGAAAAGGGACAGGTGCTACAGCGCCACCCCGAGGTTGGGGGTATACACACGTGTGTAACACTAAAAGGGTCCACTCACACGGAGGAAACTGGAGCTGAATTTGGCGCTGAGTTTTCCGCGCCATTTTCCTCCGTGAGTGGACCCTAATAAGTCAGTGTTATCTATAGGTGAGGGTTACCTGGTGCAGCAGCAGATCCTCCAGCAGGGGCAGCTGATCCGGCAGAGGACGCAGCGACAGCGCCGCCAGCGGGCATGCTTGCCAACTTTGTGTTACCTGCACAAACATAAAACAGACCCTCTTGTTAAGGAGTGTACAGTACCTATACATTGTATACAATTGTAGTAACCTCCAAAATCATCAAGGACATGGATATTGATAAGTACCAAATTTCCTATATTAATACATATATACCTTTTCCATTAAAGGGGTTGTCCAGAATTAGACATGGCTGCTTTCTTCCACAAACACCTTGTGAATTTCTACCGTAGCTTCCTTCACCTCAATGAAGTTGAGCTGCACTACCAAACACCACCTATAGACAGGCATGGAGCTATTTCTCTAAGAAGGCAGCCATGTTTTTCCAGTCCTAAACATCCCCTTTAAATAAACTTTACATAACTACATAAAGACTGGCATCTAATGCTCCGAGAACAGTAATCCCCCGGAGAGCCTTCTTAGAAACCTCAATTCCTTCAGAACATAGTCAAGGCGTGAACTGAAAAGCTTTGTTTCCTTGACCCAGAAATTATGTAAAAGGTTAAAAATTTGCACAATTGGCAGCAGCGACACTGAATGCGCACTCACGCGAAATATTATGTAAGCGAGGTAAGATAAGCTTTACTCAGAATATGGAAAGGCGGGGGTTACCAAAAAAATAAAAATGGTCAAAAACACGCACCAGGAAAATTCTGACCTGTATGTTCACATACATGAATTTTTCTGCCGTGGATTTCGATGCAATTATGTGGCAACTGCGGAGGTCAATTTAAGGAAAGGGCCCGGCCCTCACTCACATGTCACCTGTAATGTCCCTTTTCCTTTCGTCAGGCCACAGCGGTCCCGTGCGGTGAGGCACACCAGAGCACCAGGGACAGGTAACTGTCCTCCTCACTGACACCTGTAACTTCTGTACAACCCCTTTAAGACCCTGGAGGGCGTTTGGCCTAAACGAAGCCGTTCCAGCCTGATAATTCAGCACCTACGAAGACCCTATACCGGATGGTAACTGTGATCATGGGTAATATTATCCATAGACCACTATAAACCCCATATACACTGCAGCAAAGGTCCCCTTTCCCCAAGTTTAAGCCTGTAACCTGAGCTGGACATTCACTTGCCCTCGCGTCCTGAAATGAACCGTCTTGTGGAGTTGCGTGCGCATGTACCGCTCATTTCCACAGAAAGCTGACGACATTTGCCGTCTCTTCTTTCTAAGTGCTGAATGCCCAGGGGACACTCTGGTCACCGTGCCCGTAGTTCTCAGCACAGCGAGACAAGACGTTTTATTCTAAAAACACGAGAACTTAGAAACAAAAATACTGATGAAATCCTATTATCTGAACAGGACCGAACAATAACAGCTGTCACCTGCCCGCAGAGGCCGGGGCTGGAGGTAACGGCTCCCGGCTATTTAACAATCCCCCCTCTGCCCCAATGGCAACAACCCAAAACTCATACAAGGCGGGAATTTTGTTTTGTTGCCTCATCCTGAAAAAAAATAAAAAATGCTTCCAATACGTCTCTAGTCACATGAACTATATTAGTAGCCGTCTCACACCTGCATTCAGTTCCTACATCAGATTGTAAGCTCTTGCGAGCAGGACCCTCACTCCCAGTGTGTGAAGTGATTTACTATTCTATTCAAAATGATGGAGAGCCAGTCCTCTAAAACAGCGTTTACCGAGAGACCCCATAGACTATAATGAGGCCCACCCTGAAATCGGCACAGAGAAAGGTCCAGGACTCCGGCACAGATGTTAACCTAGCCTTACACTGTATGGGACTGAACATTACATGAAGGACTTGTCCAGAGAAGCTTGTAAAATGAGAGAATAACAAACTCATTTTATGAAAAAGCTTCTCAGAGTTAATCTGGTCCACAAGCGAAACCCAGCAGGTACAGAAGCAACCTCCAGGTATTAGGATGGACCCCTGACTTACTGCAAGTCACACCTTCTCATAGGATACCAAACTTTAGATGCAACCCCTGGAAATGTTAATTCTCTGTCCCTCCGTATATATACATCACAATATGCAAGTACTAGAGATCCCTTTTAGGCTGAAACCCCACGTCGCGGAAACACAGCATTTTTTGTTGCAGATTTTGCTGCAGTTTTTTGAGCCAAAGTCAAGAATGGCCACAAAAGGAACAGGTAATACAGAGGAAGTTCTTCTATGTCTCCCAGCTGCATTTCCGCAACATGGGGTTTCAGCCTTAAGAAGGGGTAAGAGTCTCCCCTTCAAGGCTTGATTTTTGTGGTGCCCCGCTGATAACTAGAACAAGGGCTGTCCGAGTAAGACTGGTCTTACACGACTAATGATTTTACGGTCCACAAGTTGCTGAACAGACACTGCAGATGTCCGTGTCCTGCCGCACTTGCCCATAAAGTTCTATGGGCGAGTCCGTGCAGTATCTTTACAGACCTGCTCTAATGAGTGCGGAGGCCCGGCACACCACGGATAAACTATCTGGTGCTGTAAGAGGCCACAATGACTATAATGTGTCCACAAACGAAAATCCTCAATTACGGACTTACATTACGGCCGTATAAGACCAGCCTAAAAGTGCGTTCACTCACATCCAGAGATCTGGAGCCACCGCAAGTACCAGAGGTTGTGTGCAAGTCACCTGGCGCCCTGTCTGGTGCTCTATAGGTTCACACAAGGCCCAGCCCAGGATCTGTCAACTCAATGGATTGAAACCTGAATTCCTGAAACCTCTCACACACAGTCTGCAAGCAAAATCCTCTTACCCTGAGCGATCACATCATCGATCTTCTTGCCCTTGAGTTCACTGATGACCTATAAAAAGAAAGAGCCCATTACAGCAAGTTATGATACGAGACACCGGATAAAATACAAGTACCCAAGACTGCAGCATCCAGTGTGTGTACACTGCCTTACACTCTGAGTGCAGGTCTCCTTACTAGGGTCAGACCGCCAAAGTTATCTGTCCTTTAGGCCTTTGTCTAGCACTATGCATCCAGTAAGAAAGGGATATGTGTCACCAATAACCTAAATATCAAACAGAACACTATGGGGGACATTACACTGAGCACAGATTGGTAAAGCAGACCAGACTCAAGTGACCTGGGGCGTGATCAGGCTGTAATACCTGAGGGACTGGCCCATCGCACTTGGGTGCTCATTTGCATATTTTTGAAAAAGGCTTTTTAAGGAAATGGTGCTCGGCATAAAGTCCCCAACAACACTGAGGTTGGGCTTTGTGGTCTGAAGATATTGATGACCTCTCCTAAGGAGTGCTGGGAACTCCAGTGATCAGACACTTACAGAGAACCTTTCACGTACTCAAGGGCACATGCGATTTTATATACCAATAGAAAGCAGACAGCGCGATGAATTCAGCTTTCTAGCGGTATATAAAACCGCATGTGCACGAAGACATGAAAGGTTCTCCTTAAACCACATCCTATGTATATGGTATAAATGTCAATAGTGGATAGGACTGATGCAGACAGGCAGGGGCGGCTGTACCTTCTCTGCTAGTGACTTGTCAGTTTCAATGCCCACGCTGTCCAGGATCTTCTTGATGTCACCAACGCTGGGGTTGTCATTGCCGCCGAGCACGGCCAAAAGATATGAGGCTACGTAACGCATTCTGCAAGAGAAGACGGTAAAGAATTAGAGACATATCGGAGCTGAACTTGTCACAATGCATAAAAGAGGCCCCGTCCCCTCTCCAGCATTACAGATTTATTAAAAACTAGCAAATACAAGGAAATAACTCCGGAGAACTTTCTTACACTGGGGGTAAGACCTCCGCTGATCCTCAGCTCATGACCCATCATCCTAATAACTCTGTTACTAAAGGGATATATCCTACTGACTGGACACTGCCAAATTGTGTAAGGAAACACTCCCAATGGGTAATGTCCGCCTTGTGTAGGGAAACGCTCCCAATGGGTAATGGCCGCCTGTCATCTTACCCATAAATGTCTATAACAGAGCAAAACAATCACTAATGTGATACACGATGCTGCAGAATTGTTATTTCCTAACACAGACATGTCAGGAGGGGCGACCGATCCTCTATAGCAGGGGTAGGGAACCTTTGGCTCTCCAGCTGCTGTGAAACTACAACCCCCATCATGCTCCATTCACTTCCATGGGAGTTCCCAGAACAGCAGAGCGAGTATGCATGCTGGGAGTTGTAGTTTTGCAACAGCTGGAGAGCCGTACGTTCCCTACCCCTGGTCTATAGAGTCAAATCCCCCTCTGGCCAGGTCTCCAGTGTTATCACCGCTGCAGACAATTTGGGTATTTGCCCATAGGGATCAGATCCCAGTTTGAGGTTTGTTTTCTTGCTATACACAACTGTCCCCTCCCAATCTTCCCTGGTGTCTATATAGAGTGTGATACACCACAGCACGTCGGGGTACGAGCGGTCAGACCATTGATGCTACGTTTTCATCTGATCATTCGGAGGAGCAGAGGAACATTAAACCTGATCTATTCTATGACCAGCTCAAGGGGCCCTGATGACTATAATGGGATCCAACACCTTCTAGCCTTCCCGCATGTATATTAGTGTAGGGGGTCACACTGCCATTGGGTGTCCACTATGATAGTGCCCGTATAAAAAAAAAAAAAATCCAAAATCATGGAAACCTATCGTAACAGACATTAGAGGACGCTGATTTTAACGTGTCGGATTTTTACTGGATCCATTTACTATGCAGGAATCAATGGATGCCATAATAACATCGCATCATATTAGGATGCGGGACAGACTAGGATTGTGTCCAGCCCCATAGTAGCACACAGTACAGAACTGGGGTGACCAGATCTAGATTCTCATGACGGGTGGGGATGGGATTACCGCGCCACCACCGATCAGACACTTAGACCCTATGGGCGAGAAGAGGGATAAACACATGGGGACAACTCGCAGTACAGTTTATAGGTATCCGGCCAGTATAGCTTATAGGTATTCCATCACTGGGGTCCGGCAGCCCCATAAGTGGTGTCCCTACTAATCTTATACTGGGGCCTCCCCTATAGATCCGGGATCTTACACAGTGTGAGCTGCTCCAGGCCGAGCACATGACACACTCAGCTCTGCTACATCTAAGTTCCAGCACCACGTGGTCCCCCTGCCGGCCACAGCCTCACACACCAGTCCCGGACCAGGCAGGGAGACCGGAGCTTATCGGCGGAGACCTCATGCCGCCCCCATCTCCCCGTGTAATGGTTGTGCCCGGCCCCTGGCCGCCATCACTGCCCTCCCTGGCGCTCCCGCAGCCGCGGACTTACTTCACAAGTTACTTTGGAGCACTTAGGCCGGAGCGACAGATCCACGCGTGTTCCCTGTGCGGAGGCCGGGGGGAAAAGGCCGCACACGGGGCGGGGCTATAGACAGGAAGATCCTGGGGACGCAGAGAAATGCATCATGGGAGATCAGCGCCATCTTGGTACACGCAAGAAGAGGATGCGCATGCGCGGTGCATTGTCCTTCTTCAGTCTGGGGGAGGGGCTTAGCAGAGCAGTAAGGTATAAAGTTACCACAGTGTACTGAGACTGGTTACTCAGGCCAAGGACCACCAAAACAATATGTAACAAAATTCAGTCCTTATAGAGTCATAAACAAGCATTTGCTCAGCTGTTTCTGTCACCTCCATGGAGAGGAACTTCCTAAAAGTGGAAGGGTAGGAGATGGAAATACCCTCTTAGACTCAGGCCTGGTTCACACCTGCGCATTGGTTTCCATTCAGGGAGTCCACTTGGGGACAAAACCTATCGGCATGAGAAAGCGATTACCTATGGAAAACCCGCGGACCCCATAGACTAGAATGGGGTCTGTGTGGTCTCCATGCAAAAAATGTGGAGAGAAAAGTGCTGCTTCCAGTATAGGGGAACAAAATAGCCCAAATGCAGATGTGAACCGGGCCTAAGGCTCCAGGGTGCAGATTTTGTTGCGTTTTTTTTAGCCAAAGCCACAAAGTAACTGATATTTCTCGTACACACAGAGAGCGGTTTTCCGTGGCAGGGCTCGCATATATCCTGACGTCTACGTTTTCATTTGCAACTTGTATTTGTGCGTTGCCTTTTTT
The DNA here is from genome assembly GCF_031893055.1 of Leptodactylus fuscus. NCBI lineage: Eukaryota > Metazoa > Chordata > Amphibia > Anura > Leptodactylidae > Leptodactylus > Leptodactylus fuscus. The sequence goes on along the minus strand of NC_134271.1, from coordinate 20,692,208 downwards.
AGGTTTCTTATTATAGGCTTTTCACAGGGTGCATGAAATACAATTTGTAACACAATACATATAAAACAGATGATCTGCTGTGAAATCTGCAAGAAAAAAACAGCAAAACACTGAAATAATATGAAGCCCCACATTGCGGAAACGCCGCTTTCTTTGTTGCAGATTTTGTTGCATTTTTTTGAGCCAAATCCAGGAGTGGATTGAGAAAAAGGTAGAAATTTAAGAGCTTTCTATATATTTCTATTTGGAGCCATTCTTGGTTTTGGCTCAAAAAACTGCAACAAAATCTGCAACATAAAAAGCTGCATTTCCGCAATGTGGGGCCCCGGCCTTATAGTAGTGAGGTGTTTACAAAGTAAAATCGGTACTATTCCGTTATCGGGCCAGCAGAGCTGTTCAGCACTAGTATCGGGACAGCAGCAAGCAAGGCCGCATACCCGCATCGCAGTACAGTGAGAGAACTGTGACTGAAACAATGGTGAGTACTGTGACTACAACTACGAACACACTAATTTGGCGCCCAATTTTTCTGTCAGCATCGGACCAGCCCGGCACGTCCATTTCTCTCACTACGATGCTGCTGCTGTCCCGATAACTAGTGCTGAGCATCTCTGCCGGCAATTACGAAATAAAGTATATCCACTTACAATTAGCTGTGTGTGTGTGTGTGTGTGTGTGTGAATGCTGCTGAACCCGATGCTGTCCCAAACTCATCTGCGATGCGCGATGCTGTCCGGAACTGTACTGCGATGCGGGTATGCGGCCTTGCTTGCTGCTGTCCCGATACTAGTGCTGAACAGCTCTGCTGGCCCGATAACGGAATAGTACCGTAAAATCCCTGGCAGAAAATCTGCAGCATTTCTGTCTGCCTCTGTGTGAACGGTCCCTTAGGCTACAGGCTCATATAGCGTATTATGTTATTACATTTCTAAGCAGGTCTGTTTTCTCTGCATTTTTCTGCCTTTCTTCAGGCAGACCCCTTTATAGTCTATGGGGCAACCGCTTTTTAAGCAGATTAGGTTTTCGTTCTTTGGGTTCCTAAACGGACCCGAAGAATGGAAACCCGAACGCTAGTGTGAACCCAGCATCAGATATGAAGCTCAATCAAAAAGTTTAAGAACTTTCAAGGGATCCTAAAGTGCGGTTATGAAAACTATCCAGAGCTATGACAAAACTAAACTGGTATTCCTGAGAATCACCCGAGGAAAGGAAGACCAAGAGTCACCTCTGCTGCAGAGGATAAGTTCATTAGAGGTACCAGCCCCGGAAACCACAAATTAACAGCACCTCAGATTAGAGCCCACATAAATGGTTCACACATCTCAACCTCACAGGAGTCTGGCGGGGCTGTAGACAGGAAGATCCTGGGGCCGTGGAGAAAAGCATCATGGGAGATCAGCGCCATCTTGGTACACGCAAAGAAGACTTTATGTTTGGAATTGCTGCAAAGAAGAGCATTAATTGGGCCAAGAAACACAAGGAATATAAATTAAAGGGGTTTTCCAGGGAAAAAAAATATTTTTAGAAAAGGTCTGTTCGTGCTATCAATGGGTTAATAAGCGCACCCAAATACCTTTAGTAGTGTTTTGAGTGATTTCTGGCTTTCTGTGGGAGCTCCTGGTTTCCCCCTCCTTTTGTGTATATGGTAGCTTCCTGTTGTCTTAGCCTACAACTACCATGATGCATTGCAGTTCACTCAGATCTCCCCTCTCACTTCCTCCCTCACCCCCCCTCCAGTGCTGCTCCAGTGGCCTCCCCAATCCACCGCTCAGTGACGCTAAGCCAGTCCAGGACAGCTTGTCCTGGACTAGCTTAGGTAAGCAAAATGTCGCCCTCCCCGGGGCCCTGGCATAGCGCCGCCTGAAGCAGTCGCTTCAGGTCACCTCATGGGAGGTGTGGCGCTGCCCCCCTCTCCTTTTCCCTAGCTAGTCTGCGGACTACAAGTCCTATCTATCTACCTAATTCAGTCCCTCAACCCCCTCCCCATCCCATCATACTTACCTGGCTTTTCATCCTAGAGATGACTTTGAAGTGCCACTGTCGCCTCTTCTGACCACACCTGGGATCCGGAACTGGCACCTGCGCAATAGAACGCCAGCAGAGTCCGCGCAATAGAAGAAAACAACAGAGCTGCAGGACCAGACTTTGCTGGAAGGCACTGGGGACAGGGAAGTATGGTTTTGTTTTTATCACCTCACCCTTCTTTATTAAAAAATAAAATTTTACCCTGGACAACCCCTTTAATCACAATGGCTACTACATCATTCTGCATTGACATGCCACCCCATCTGGTTTGCGATTCATCATTTGTGGAATCAACCTAAATACACCTCCAGGCAATCTATGGACTATCTGAGCAAGAAGGAGAGCAATGGAGTGCAACCTCAGTTTTCAGGTCCACAATCACTTGTTCTAAACGTAACTGAGATGGTTTGGGACGAGCTGGACCGAAGAGTGAAGGAAAAGCAGGCAAGTCTAAATAAGACTATTGGGAAGTAGAGATGAGCGAACACTGTTCGGATCAGCCATTCCGAACAGCACGCTCCCATAGAAATGAATGGAAGCGGCCGGCATGCGGGGGGTTAAGCGGCCGGCCGCCAGCAAAGTCTGCGTGCCAGGTGCTTCCATTCATTTCTATGGGAGCGTGCTGTTCGGAACGGCTGATCCGAACAGTGTTCGCTCATCTCTATTGGGAAACCATTCTAGGTGACTACCAAGAGTGTTCTAAGCTACAATCAAAGCAAAGGGGGGCTAAAACCTAAAACATGTCCTGGATTAAGACTTTTTGTTCACTACTTAATTCGATGTTCCTATATAGATTTAATGCCTTCAATATAGAAACAAGAAAAAACTTGGAATGAAAAGGTGTGTCCAAACCGGTACTGCATACTGTATATACTGTGTACATATATACTGCATCTAGTTGCGCATTAGCTGCACTTTGGCCTTCACATCCACAGCAATGCATTTTATGCTGCCGATTTATAACTCAATAGTCTCCACATTTTGGGGATTGGCGGCTGTAATTTACACAGTATTGGGACCTTAAACCCCACTGCATAACAGCACGTTGGCTGCTTAGTGGTCCCAAACCACCAGACAGGTTCCCTTCAACTATACAACAACATGTTTGTATGGCGCATTAGTCGTGGAGAGTTGCGGAGCAATGGCTCAGATGCCGCCATATAGGCACACATCCCCATGTACAAGGATGTCTATATCTTCTGAAAACAATCTGCTGTTCTAGTGGAGATCTAGGTGTGTCATGGTGATGGGGGTAAAAAAAAAAAAATACATTCAGATGGCAGGAAAGTAAGTCCTAGTGTTACAAGGAGCCATTCATTCCGTCATAAGCTGATGATCTAGAAATATGATTTATTATCAGGTTTACATAGCAAGTATCATGCTGGAGTCTGTGCTGGAGAATAGGAAAGGTTAGTAAACATCTGCTTTACATCTACCCCATGTAATTACCATACCGCCCTGTAGTGCCCTGGGATCTATCACTGACTTGTTACCATGATTCCGGCCTGTAGGGATTGTATCAGCCAATTTACTGTCTTCTAATTTAATAACCAAAGCTACATCCAAATACTGGAAACTCAGTGGAGGCGATAGCATTTTGGGAGTCCTCTCTACTGTTGCTCACAATTTCTCTAAAGCGGCCATGTCTATTTCACAAGCTAAGGGTCCTGATGATATAACAAGTCCATTGTCACTCCTATAAAAGGCCTTTTACACCACAATCTGTGTGGAGAAGCGATTGCTAGGCTGGGTTAAAAAAATGGTTTGCCTGTAGAGATGCCGCTGGCGGAGACCAGCGGTCACCTTTACAAACTCATTCAAGTGAATTGGTTTTAAAGCTGACCGCCAGGTTTTCGTCCCCTGTCCAGTTTCGCCAGGGCTGAAGACGGAAACCTGGCGGAATGCACACACCAGACACCGAGCACAAATGTGAACGAATCCTAAGTAACGTCTGTTCTCTTGATGGCTTGCGAATAGAGACAACCATGAATGCAAGAATTTTGTAAGCTCTGAGCCCCAGCCATGATGTGCCGGGTATCTTCTCATACATGTAGTGTCCCTTCCTGATAGCCCGGCCACAATAAGAACATCATGGCTGAGTTTCTGACAAGTTCCAGACCATAGAAAGTTCTTGCATCCATCATGGTATGGATTGGCATCTGATCAAGACGACAGACTATCACCACTGAGATGGTTAGATAACGTGGCGGCAGCACCCCTACTTTACACCAGGACTCATGCTGCCTAAAATAACAGGGCCACATAAAAGATGCGATCAGCTGACATATGAGCATTTGCTTAGTGTTTACTATGATGGTGAACAGATGTTCCTGCCAAAATAATTCATCTTTATGTAAAACTAGCTGGTACCCGCGACTTCGTCTGCGGTGATTGTAGGAGTGGGTATATACAGGCGTGGGTAAGGTTTTCGTAGTGTGTATAAGGTATGGGATATGAAATGTAAGTTTGTATCTTGTTTTTGCTGTAATTCATAGAATACGTGAGACTTTTGTGCTGAAGGTAATTTGTATTTGAGCTGCTATATATACGGTGTTGTGAGAAACTTTACATAGTGACTTTGGGACAGAAGTATTTGAAGTTAACCCTTTCCCGCCGATGGCATTTTTTGATTTTCGTTTTTGACTCCTCTCCTTCTAAACCCCATATATATATTTTATACGTGCATGTACGGGGATGTATAGGGCGTCTTTTTTTGCGGGATCGGGTGTACTTTGTAGTTCTACCATTTTCGGGAAATGTTATTGCTTTGATCACTTTTTATTCAAATTTGTATCAGAATCAAAACAGTGAAAAAACGGCGGTTTGGCACTTTTGAGCATTTTTCCCGCTACGGCGTTTACCGAACAGGAAAAATATTTGTATAGCTTTGTAGAGCGGGCGATTTCGGAAGTGGGGATACCTAACATGTATGTGTTTCACAGTTTTTAACTACTTTTATATGTGTTCTAGGGAAAGGGGGGGTGATTTGAATTTTTAATCCTTTTTATTTGTTTTTATTTTTTTTTTACTTTTTTTAAACTTTTTTTTTGCATTTATTAGACCTCCTAGGGGTATTGACATGGGTAGGCGGTGTCGCGGATTGTCAGAGCGGTGGGGGTCGGCAAACATGGCTGCTCCGGAGCGTTAAAGAGCGCCTCCTGGAGTATCGTTAAGGTGAGGGGCAAAGTGGTAAAGTATATGTATATGAGATTGTGTGGGGTTAGGGGCGAGGCTGCAGAGGGCAATATGAATTTTGTGGCTTGCTATGGTCCAAAGTGTGTGAGATTGCAGAGATGGTGGTGTGAGTTTGGGTTTTGTGGGGGTCCTGGCACAAACGTATGTGCGCTATTGTGACGAAAAGTAGCCTATTGCGCAATCCAGTTTAGTGACTATGTTTGTGGAAAATTTCAGCCAAATCGGTCGAGCGGGTTTTGCGTGATTGAGGAACAAACATCTGAACTTCCAAACCCACAAACATCCAAACTCACAAACTTTCACATTTATAATATTAATAGGATGTGCTTTTGCTTGCCAAAAATAATTGTCACTCCATATATCCTGCGTCTTTATATATGACAATAGTCTCTTATATTTCCATATCTGCAAACCTGACCAGACTGGTAAGAGTCAGACTTGTCAACCTGCGGAATTGTCACAGTGACAGAAAATAGGTCAGAGGAGTCACATACTGTGTCTGTACTGGGGTATGCTCACACAGCAGAAGTGCCTCCAACTCCTCTTCCATTGTCAAGATTGAGCAGGACATTTAATTTTTCAGAATCAGGGCGGAATTCAGCGGTGTGAACTGACCCTGAGGCTTATGGCCCCACCTTGCGGAAAAGCTGGGGTTTTTGCTGCATATTTTGGATCAAAAGTCAGGAGTGGATTGAGCAGAAGGAAGAAGTATAAGAGCTTCCTATACACACTATGTGATCAAAAGTATCCAGACACCCCCCAAAAACATCCGTTTTTCATATTAGGTGCATTGTGCTGTCACCTACTGCCAGGTACTCCATATCAGCGACCTCAGTAGACATTAGACATCGTGAGAGAGCAGAATGGGGCGCTCCGCGGAACTCACAGACTTCGAACGTGGTCAGGTGATTGGGTGCCACACATCACGCAGGTCAATGCCAAACGACGCCTCGCTTGGTGTAAGGAGTGTAAACATTGGACGAATTAACAGTGGAAAAACGTTGTGTGGAGTGACTAATCAGGGTACACAATGTGGCGATCCGATGGCAGGGTGTGGTAATGGCGAATGCCCGGTGAACGTCATCTGCCAGAGTGTGTAGTGCCAACAGTAAAATTCGGAGGCGGTGGTGTTATGGTGTGGTGGTGTTTTTCATGGAGGGGGCTTGCACCCCTTGTTCTTTTGCATGGCACTATCACAGCACAGGCCTACATTGATGTTTTAAACACCTTCTTGCTTCCCACTGTTGAAGAACAATTCGGGGATGGCGATTGCATCTTATAACACGATCGAGCACCTGTTCATACTGCACGGCCTGTGGCGGATTGGTTACACGACAATAACATCTCTGTAATGGACTGGCCTGCACAGAGTCCTGACTTGAATCCTATAGAACACCTTTGGGATGTTTTGGAACGCCGACTTGGTGCCAGGCCTCACCAACCTACATCGATACCTCTCCTCAGCGCAGCACTCTGTGAAGAATGGGCTGCCATTCCCCAAGAAACCTTCCAGCACCTGATTGAATGTGAGAGTGGAAGGCTAAGGGTGGACCAACACCATATTGTATCCAGCATTACCAATGGAGGGTGCCACCAACTTGTAAGTCATTTTCAGCCAGGTGTCCGGATACCTTTGATCACATAGTGTATTTCCTATTCCTTCTGTAGTCACTCCTGGCATTGGCTCAAAAAAACGCATCAAAATTTGCAAAAAGAAAAGCAGCTTTTATGCAATGTAGAGCCTCAGCCTTAAAGTTAAAGGGGATGGCGACTCTAAGACCAATATTAAGGGACAAATCTCTGCTTGCGGTCATTTATGCTGCTTAGTTCTAGTGGATAAAATTCTGACCGTGAATATGTGATATACAGTCCATGGTCATGTGATATACAGTCCATGGTCATGTGATATACAGTCCATAGTCATGTGATATACAGTCCATAGTCATGTGATATACAGTCCATTTACTAGCTAGCAGAAAAAGGAACCCATTGAAGTCAATAGGAGGCTTTTTTTTCAGCACTGAAATTCCACACCAAATTCCTCACCATTTTCCTCCGTGTAAATGGACCCTAAAACTGTCATAGAAAGAGAAATTCATCCCTATGTGTCAGGATATTTTTTGGCTTATTTTTAGATGTATGCCTCCAATGGTATAACTTAGCATGGGGTGCGTAACTGTAGCAATGACGACACAAGACGTACTGTAGATAGGTTTTGGTACAGAGCACAATAGGACAGTCCTGTGATCTGAATAGGAGGAGGGGGAGTAGCTTCAGCCCTCCTGCTCCTGCCCCCTCCTCCGTCACCGCAGCCTCATGTAACCAGGAAGTTCAAAAAAGTGACTGTAGTGAAAGCTCCAGATCTGCAGCACACAGGGGTCCTGAAATGTCTGCACAATCTTTATTTAACCCTTATTTCTTATAGAAGAAATATGTGAACCCCTGCCCGGTACCTTGCATGCTGGAAGTGAGACTTCTGCAAGAAGAACAAAGGGCTCCTTCAGTGAGACACAGCGGCCATCAACTGTGAGTACTGACACGATTGCTGCAGCTTGGTTCACGCTTTATCCTATCCCATATATATATATTTGCCTGTGTTATCTATTCCAGTATTTTGTACCCACCGTAGGAATGTTAGAATATTCCCGCAATGTGTTAGGGGTCAGATATAAGATGATACAATATGTGGGACATGTCCATAGAGAGCTGGCGCTGTATGTAGCCCGGCCATAGTGCTTCCTGTCCAAAACAGCAAACACCTAAATAATATTTCCCCTCTGCAGCCCCAAATACTGTCATTCAGGAGACTCATTTTGGAATTTTACATATTAGCAGCCGTGTGCCAGTAGGTAAGCCTTGTTTCTATAGAAGCCATTACTTAAAGGGGTCACATCACAATTAAACATGAGCCTATCAGTGAAAATAAAAGTTGTCTCACCTATTATAGGCCCCCTGGTTCCAGCAGCGGCGCCCAATTGTGGACCTGGATGACGACTCCTGAGGATTTGTGATCAGGACCACTGTAGAGGCTCAATGGCCTCATTGGTGACCAGCGCACGAACAGGGCTGCTGCTACTCCGTATTCAGGCCCATAAAAAGCACTCCGGAAAGAACGTGATTGAAATGCGTTGTGGATTTTTTTGCAGCATTTTCACAGAAAGTTTGTAGAGTTTTCCTCTACTGACTGTAGGTATAAATGGTATGCTGCAATATACAAATACGCAACATTTTGGAAATCGCAGAATTTCTGCTGAAGATTTTTTTTTTTTTGTGCAAGTAATATAAAACACAGTGAGGGGGCCACACGGTGGCTCAGTGGTTAGCACTGCAGCCTTGCAGCACTGGAGTCCTGGTGTTCAAATCCCGCCAAGGGCAGAAAAACCATCTGCAAGGAGTTTGTATGTTCTCCCCGTGTTTGCATGGATTTCTATCCCATATTCCAAAGACATACTGATAGGGAAAAATGTACATTGTGAGCGCTATGTGGGGCTCACAATCTACATTTAAAAAAAAAACAAAAAAAAAACACAGTGTTTTAAAAAACTGCAACGCGGGGCTCCGGCCTAAGTATGATTTTATTTAACGTGTTTCTTGTAACACAGCTGGGGACAACTCTGCTCAAATGCATTAGTCCTAAAATAGAGTCTACGTGACATTTTTTTTTTGTGAATTGAAAATAAAATCTATGAGGCAGATTTATCATGTTTCTTTTTTTTGGTGGTAGGGGGGGGGGGGGGTAAAAAATATGCAAATCTATTCTCCAGGATGTAATTAGGAGAACAGTGCCTCTGTATGCCGCCCTCTAGAGGGCAGCCTCCTTAACATCATGCATGACTCAGTTAATAAGCCTACCAACATGATGCGGAGTTTATTGCCTAATTAGTACTTCTATTCCAAAAGGAACAGATTCCAATCTATGGACAGCGCTGTTTTGGTCTTTTGAACCTCCTCAGCATAGCGCAGGGATACTGATTTGGCAGAGTGAGAGACTATAGACCAGGGTTAGGGGATAATCGTACACATTAGGGAGAGTGTGTGCCTACATAGGCAGTACGGAGACTTACAAGTCTTTCCTGCTCCGCTAGGGACTCTGGGTAAAAAAATATGCAAATCTATTCTCCAGGATGTAATTAGGAGAACAGTGCCTCAGTATGCTGCCCTCTAGAGGGCAGCCTCATTAACATCATGCATGACTCAGTTAATAAGCCTACTAACATGATGCGGAGTTTATTGCCAAATTAGTATTTCTATTCCAAAAGGAGCAGATTCCCAGCTATGGACAGCGCTGTTTCGGTCTTTTGGACCTCCTCAGCATAGCGCAGGGATACTGATTTGTTAGTAGGCTTATTAACAGATTCATGCATGATGTTAAGGGGGCTGCCCTCTAGAGGGCAGCATACAGAGTGCACTGTTCTCCTAATTACATCCTGGAGAATAGATTTCCATATTTTTTTACCCAGAATCCCTAGCGGAGCAGGAATGACTTGTAAGTCTCCGCACGCCTATGTAGGCACACACTCTCCCTAATGTGTATGATTATCCCCTGATCCTTTTTTTTTTTTTTAAGCATAGAAGGCATTAAAAAGTTGCAAAGTTGAGCTTTTGCACAAAAAATTCAGCCTTTTCCCTTCCAACTTTCCTGGAATGGGGCAGGGCGTGAGCAGGGTCACCGATCCACCAGATTATTGTCATCTATATCAGTTTGCAGAGATTTCAGTACAGGCTCATAGGCCATCAGAGGGTGCGCCTGATTTATGAGGAGGGGGGTGCCCTGTCATACATGAGGCGAACCCTCTGCCCGCACAAGAGGTGTGTTGGTTTGTGTTATCTGCCCCAATGTGCAAACCAATAACAATTGTCTTTATGATGTATGATATGTGTTACATTATTGTCAACGTGTTGAATATACTGCCTTCCATTCACTAATAGACAGTGTGTACTTATTTGGAGCTAATTTTGCCTCCCATTCTTCTCAATAGTAGGCAGCCATGGGCACTTCTTTTTAGGATACTGAAAAAATATGGTCCGGTCTAAATTTATCTATTTTTGGGCTTACTTAGTGCCAGAATTTTAGGCTGCAATTTGGTGCATTTTGTTGTATTTTAACCAGGCCCCCTTTGCATGTGAAGCCACGCCCAGTTGCCTATTAAGTTGTATTTTTTTTTTATATCACAATAGATGCACCAGAATGCACCATGTTTGACACCAAAATCTAGACATAACCACAACAGTCTCATCCCATCGTGTCAAAAGGTGCCTGCAACTTTACTATATATGAGCCTACTTTTGTATATTTTGATATTTTGTTGAATTTTCGACTGCAGAATTAGACGTCAATGAAAAACGACCTCCCAAAACCTTAGGTGTTCATCTTCTGTTATCCAAAACTGGTGTGGACGTAAAGCTTTCTTCCCGATGATGATACATAATTGCATTATATTCAATATGCCCATACATTGGAGGATTTTTTGGATTCTGACAGCCTGTAACAGTACATACATGACATTTCCAGTTGATGATTTTGCTCTGCTCTCCTTCTTCTTCTTCACAGCTTAGTATAGCCGAGATCTCCTCCGTGTTGGGCGAGCTGTGACATGCCAGCGTTGCCACACTTAGACAATGAGAGATGGAGCATCTTCTGGACCCCAGGTGGGAGGGAACCTGCACCGAGGGACCGACTTCTCCCACTCCTCATATCGCAGGCAACAGACTCATCCTTGATGTCTACCCGGATGGATGTGAGAGGTTCCTGCAGGTGACAGAGAATCACACAAGTGACCTGGTGGAGGTGGAATTTCTCCGACTTAGCAGCAACGATGCAATTATACCATCGGTGGTGGCCCATCTGCCAAAGTTCAGTCATCTGAGATCACTGGTACTGAGAGGTAAAAGATTCTCCAAAACCCATAACTATCACCAGTCATACTGCAAGCACTTGCATGAATTTATGGCCTTTTAGGCTGTGGTGTATATACCCTAAGTGCTGCATGCCATCTTGGTAAGGGGTGCTGTGTTTAAGCAGTGTATGACATCATAGCTGTAAGTATTATATGTAGGATATAAGCGAATTGAGTAGAGGGTACTACAGAAATTTAGAAGCACTGCAGTAGAGCTTTGCTTGAATTATCTATCTATTATCTATCTATCTATCTATCTCACTCATATCTATCTATCTATCTATCTATCTATCTATCTATCTATCTATATCTATCTATCTATCTATCTATCTATCTATCTATCTATCTATCCATCTATCCATCTCCTATCTATCTATCTATCTATCTATCTCCTATCTGTCTGTCTGTCTGTCTATCTATCTGTCTGTCTGTCTGTCTGTCTGTCTATCTATCTATCTATCTATCTATCTATCTATCTATCTATCTCTTATCTATCTATCTATCTATCTATCTATCTATTATCTATCTATCTATCTATCTATCTATCTATCTATCTATCTATCATCTATCCATCCATCCATCTATCTTCATGCTACAAGTATTCATTTGGACCCCACTTGGGTGCAACTCGTTTGCCTTATTAAATACTCAATCACCAAGAAAGATTTTTGATTTACCCTATTTACTGCCAAATTCTGCCTTTTTAGCTATTAAGTTGTCATAGGTTTAATGTGATCAAGGCATCTTTTTGCCTTGTAAGGCTGAGGCCTTAATCTGCAGCAAAAAACCGCCGTTTTTTTGCTGCAGATTTTGCTGCGGTATTTTGAGCCAAAGCCAAGATTGTCTTCAAAAGGAATTGCAAACACATAGGAAGTTCTTATACTTCTCCCTTCTGCTCAATCCGTTCCTAGCTTTGGCTCAGAAAAACCACAGCAAAATCTGCAACAGAAAAAGCTGTATTTCTGCAGCGTGTGACCTAAGGATAACGCAGCTTTTATTGTTGCAGATTTTGTAGTATTTATTTTTTTTGAGCCAAAGCCAGGACTAGATTGAACAGAAGCAAAACTTTCTATATATTTCTGATTCCATAAATCTCCCCTATTGAGTCATCTCTACAATCTATCAAGAGTATGGTAACATACATATATTGACCATATACTCTTTACCAAAAAGATGCTGAGGCTTAATATTTACCTCCTACTTGTGTGACTTCCTATACCCGGATAATTTGGTTATGTTTCCCCTCCCAGATGTACGGGATGTCACATAACACATAACCTCCAATATTCCCTAGTTCTCTCCACAACCTTCCGCCCAGGGATTGTGTTTCACATGCTCAGAAGCAATTTTCTGGCTTGTTAATACATCTTTAATGATAGTTTAGTTGAATTGGTAGTAGCTATGTGCCCCTCTCATAGTGAGGTTCTCTATCAATATCTTCAGAAGGTCAGACAAGGATAATGTCTCACAGAAAGTCTCTTGAGAGACCCAAATGTGGTTGAGAGCCATGGTGACTAGTTCTGAAAGAGAGGCAGGGTTGTCGGGAAAAAAGGGTACAGGTCAGGCCCTGGTGGGTTCCCGGATATTGTCAGACCACAGAAATTTATTTTAAGCAATATTTAGCAAGATGTCTTCAGAGGAACATTGTTTTTGGCAGTAAAGGGGTTTCCAAGTTCCAGTAAAGGATTTTTACTTTTCATCCTTGGTCAATGAACTCAACTATAATATTCGGTTCCGATTTTTTCGCAAAGTTCTATAGAACTCACATTGCAGCCTGGTGGTCACATGATCTCGGCCATCACATTTCAGCCGCCATTTTTTAAGAAAGCTCAGTGTGATGGAAAATCCATGGGGTTGTTTGGTAGGGTACATTTTTATTTTTAGAAAGGGGGAGATTCAGCTAAAACAATATCAAAAGAATCGTCACTTATCGCTGCTGGTGCCCCGTCTCAACCAATGGTTGGCTGAGATGGTAATTCCTAGGTTTCGAGACTGGACCAGGGAGTAGAGACCAGCAGGGACCTGGAAGAATTGTGGTGGGGATGTAGGACGTCATTTTTAATTTTTTTTTAAATCCATTCTACCCCTTTTAAATTTGATGTCTCCAGATAAAAATTTTAATTTGTAGTCACATATGAAGACCATTGTCTTTCAATGACAACTTTTAGCGCAAGCAGTGGGTACCACATGGAGATATAAATGTTCCCTTCTCACCTACTATATCATTCTTCTCAGGCGGACATCTGCGGGATGACCATGGACGATGTCAGAATGGTTTACTGACAACTCTACCACCAGATATCAGTAGGCTTTCCTTGCTGTGCCATCTGGATCTTAGCTTCAACAACTTCTCCGAGCTTCCATCTTGTGTCACTGCCCTTACTTTACTTACTAGTCTCCATCTTGGGTACAACCAACTCAGGACACTTCCGGATGATATTGGTGATTTGAAATCTTTGACCGACCTCTTACTCATGTCTAACCAACTGGTAGAGCTCCCTACAGGAATCGGGCAGCTGAAAAGTCTGGAGAAAATGGACTTGTCTGAGAATAGGCTCACGTCTCTACCAGAGGAGGTCGGAAACTTGCAGAAATGTATTGATTTGGATCTGTCTGGAAATCTGCTTGCCAATCTTCCGGAAACCATGTGTAAGTGTCACCAGAATTCTATCAGATTTTGTTTCAGATTCCAAAAATAAAAATGGATCAAGTAACTGCTGTATAGACACTTTAGGCTGTGTTCACACGGAGGAATTTGCCGCAGATTTGGGGGCGGATTTCGAATGGGAACAATGGGAGGCAGAGAAGAAAGAAGCATCCTGCTCGATCTTGCCGCAAATTCTGCGGCTTGAGACCCCCTGCTGATTATCCCATTCATCTGGGTCTAATCATTAGCGACATCCCTCCGTGGCTAGACCGCGGCGAAAAAGCGGGCAGCATAAAAGGAAGAGGAATTTTTCTTCATTTCCCACCGTATGAACATACCCCAAGAGTATGTTCATACGTAGTTTTTTGCAGGCTGAAAAATTCTGCTTCAGGAATTAGGAAACTTTTGACACGTTTCTTTTACATGATGCAGTTTTTGACGCGTTTTTCATCCTGGTTTCTGACGCTTTTTCTGGTCCAGCACACTGTATGGACCTGAAAACGTCCCTTAAAAACGCTTGCTGCTTCTGATGCAGTTTTTGCAGAACACATGTCAAAAAACGCATCAAAAACTGCAACAACAACAAAAAAAAACGCATTGCATTTTTTCAGCCTCCCATTGATTTCAATGGGTTTTTCAATACGGAATCCACCTAAATCAAGGTCATAATTAGAGATGAGCGAGTAGTACTCGATCGAGTAGGTATTCGATCGATACTACGGTATTCGAAATACTCGTACTCGATCGAGTACCACTCACTATTCGAATGGAAAAGTTCGATGCAGAACCAGCATTGATTGGCCGAATGCTATACAGTCGGCCAGTCAACGCTGGTTCTTCTCCTACCTTTAGAAGTCTTCTCCGTGCAGCGTCCCCGCGGTGTCTTCTGGCTCTGAATTCACTCTGCCAGGCATTGGGCCTGGGCAGAGCCGACTGCGCATGTCCGCTTGTAGTGCGGGCATGCGCAGTCGGCTCTGCCCAGGCCCAATGCCTGGCAGAGTGAATTCAGAGCCGGAAGACGCCGCGGGGACGTTGCACGGAGAAGACTTCTCGGAGGATCCAGCCCGACCCTCACTCGTGGACTTGGTAAGTATAATTTGATCGAACGTTGCCTACCCCTGAAACGAGCATTTTCCCCCTATAGACTATAATAGGGTTCGATATTCGATTCGAGTAGTCGAATATTGAGAGGCTACTCGAAACGAAAATTGAATCTCGAACATTTTACTGTTCGCTCATCTCTAGTCATAATGCTTTTTTTTCCCTCTAGCAGAAAAAATCAGCTAGAGGGAAAAAACTGCTACTTACTCCCATTGAAATTTATGGGAAGCGTTTTTTGAAGCAGGTTCAGCCTCACAATCCATTCTGTAAAAAACTCTGTGTGAACATACTCTTAGAGTGAAGCATCTCCTTTACTTAAAGGGTACTTAAGTTTTCATTAAAAGTTACAATGTCCTAAAATGTTTGTAGAATCTTGCGCAATCCATCCCCTACTTTATTCATTATTACTACTACTTGTTTCTGTACATGTATTTGTACCAGAATTAACTATAAAATAGCAAAGTTATAACTGAGTCCAAGTGAACGTAACATACAACTTCTAGGGATAGACTGCAAAACCAGATTATGATGCACCTAAAACGATCCTTGGCAGAGAAAAGAGAAATCTGAGCACAGTCAGGAGAGCTGCTTGCTTTCCATGACTTATACCCTATCAGCACAACACAAGCAGCTAGTCAGAAGTACATAGACGGACCCCAAACCAAACATGAGACTGATGGAAGCACATTCAGCCATAGGACCTTTTTGCTATTCAGTACAATATGAGAACACCCAGTTAAATGCCAACCACACATTTCACGATCCCAAATAATATGGAAATCTGTTTTTTCTTACAGGTAATATGATGTCCCTCCAGCAGCTTTACCTTCACAACAATCTACTTGTGGCTGTACCAGCAGGTCTGGCCAGTCTGCCTCACCTCTCTCGTCTGGACTTACAGAACAATAAGTTACGCGCAGTCCCTATAGAAATTATACAGTGCTCTTGTGTATATCTCCAAGGGAACCCCATAGGTGAACCAGAGCCGTCACCTCATTCTGAAGGTAAAATACTGTCCCGAAACATAGGCCTTTAAAATATTTGCGGGTTTGATCAGCAGACTATCTCCTATTTAATATATAGGGAATAACTTGTTATTGTGTGGAAACCCCTTTAACGTTGGTGTCCCATTAGAGACATTTATGGCATATTGGTGGTAGAATAGGGCACATGGTCGGCACACATTGTGTAGCTCAAACTTGTTCAGGTTTTTATGCATTTTTTCGTCTGTTCATCAAAAACATATCATGTGAATTAAAGAGGAACTATCATGTCTACATCGATGTGCGGTGTTATATACCACTAGATAGCCAACAGTCTGCTGAATTCAGTCCTGGTCTATGAGGAACGCCCCCCCCGACAGTACAAGTCTATGGAGGAGTACTATCAGAGGGGCGTTCCTCCCAGCCCAGTGATGACACTAAACTGTAATGCCCGCCCTTCTGACAGTGGGGAGATATCAGTGCCGAAATTAACAGCACCGATATCTCCAGCATCGGGGCACATACTTGGAAAGCCGACACATTGATGAGGACATGAAAGGTTCTCTTTAACTCGTAGGAGGATATAGCTGTAGATTGGCCAAGGTTGGATCTGTTTTATGATGAGGTGAATGTCTTCTAATCAGACACATCCTCCGCTGGGGCCATGTTGGCATACAATACATTTTAAATTTGCCCTGTAGTCTATTAACTATAAACATTAGTGTTGGACATGGTTCACACAGAGTAGTTTGATGCTGTTTTAAGGTGTAAACCTACTAAATAGGACACAGAACAACATTCAACTAAAGTAACAGGCGGTATTTATTAGGATATTAATGGCCTATCTTTAGGAAAGAAACATATGAAAAGTATAATAGTTTATTAATGGCACAAATAGAAAATATATGTGTGTATATATAGTACAGACCAAAAGTTTGGACGCACCTTCTCATTCAAAGAGTTTTCTGTATTTTCATGACTGACAATTGTAGATTCACACTGAAGGCATCAAAACTATGAAGTAACACATATGGAATATCATTGTCCTGTTGAAAAATAAATGATGGTCCAACTAAACGCAAACCAGATGGAATAGCATGCCGCTGCAAGATGCTGTGGTAGCCATGCTGGTTCAGTATGCCTTCAATTATAAATTAATCCCCAACAGTGTCACCAGCAAAGCACCCCCACACCATCACACCTCCGCCTCCATGCTTCACAGTGGGAACAAGCCATGTAGAGTCTATCCAGTCACCTAAAACAAAGACTCCTCTGTTTTATCGATTTACTCCTGACTTAGGCTAAAAAATAAGAAGGATATGTAAACTACACAACTGCACTGTGTGAACAGGCCATTCTCCTGATGATTTGTGTGTATGGTTACATAACTACTTACCCTTGTCTATTCTACAGATGAAAGTGAAAGCTTAGATATAAAGGAACTCTATGTGAAACCAGAAGACAAGAGGTAAGTAACATCAATCTTGTTTAGGGTGTCACCAGTGGTCCCTATGGGTCTGTTTCCGGTGATGTTCTGTTTCCCTTTTAACGGAAACAGAACGTCAGCAATATTACCACCCCATCATACTTACCTGTCTTCATGTCTGGGGCTTCTGGGCACGAAACGTCTCTTCCTTCAAGGATGCTGTGTTGTGCAGGCGCCGGTAGATGTGAAGAGGAGAAGGACAGAAGGACGTGATCTCCTGTGCCCAGGAGATCTGGACAGGAAGACAGGTAGGTATGGGGTGGAGGGGTGGGCTGAGTTAGTTAGGTAGGGCTAGTAGTTGGGCTAGTGACTTTTATCTGATGTGTATGGCCAGCCCTATTCCAGCATTCAGAATAAGAGATCCCTCTGAGATCACTGCAAACAGGAAAAGATTTTTTACTTTCAAGCTGGTACCTGTAACCCAAAGATTTTTTTTGTATTCCCATAAGGGTTCACATCTGGCGCAGATCTGTCATAAATAGTAAGGCCCGCTTCACATCTGCATTTGATATTTCATTTTGGGGGCCCCCTAATGGAATACCGAACATATTGACAAGCGATGAGCATTGAAAGCACACGGACCCTATAGACTATAATGGGGTCCGTGTGTTTTCCAAGCAGTGTCCGCACGGAACATGCGGAGAGGAAAGTAGTTCATGTAGTACTTTTCTCTCTGTGTGACTCGTGCGGGCAGCACGCGGAAAACACATGGACCCCATTATAGTCTATGGGATCCATGTGCTTTCATTGCTCACCACTTGTCAATGCATTCGGTATTCTGTTCGGGGGTCCCCAAGCGGACTCCCCGAATGAAATATCGAACGCAGATGTGAACCAGACCTCAGATGAAAAAGCGCTGCAATCCTTAAAAAGAATGAACATCCAATGGGTCCCATTATAGTTAATGGGATCCCTCAGGCTCCGTTCATGTCCACTATTATTGCCGTCCATTTTCCCATTCTTCTGGTCCTCCAACGGACCAGAAAAATAAACACCTGGCGCAGACATATACCCAGCCTTATCTGTATTTTTGCTTGTTTTGTCCTTACGATGGCCGATAACATCCCAAATGGTCTAAGTTAGCTATTGAGTTTGTTTTTCCAACTGAGAGCAATAATATTTTTTTCTCATGGTATCGAATGTGTTTCCTCAGCTTCTGTGTCACACCAGATGGATGCTGGGTATTCCTCCCACATGGATTTCACCTTTGTTTTCCTCCTGGAGCTGTATCGTGCGACACAAGAATATATTACCAAATACTGTTCCCAGACCAGCAGCATGTGAGACTTGGCCACCATGATGTGCTCCTAAGTAGCACGTTGGAGTTGCAGCCTCATGGCATACAGTTCCTTCAGGTAAGGTGTAATTGATAATGGGATATCTTCAAGAGCATATATACAGTAGGGTCAGACTACGCAGATGCTGGGGGACCCTGACTCGATTCTGTGGAGAACCTAGCCAGGACTTTGCCCTTTGGAAGGAAATGCATTGTTGTCGAACAAGGGGGTGGGAAATTGTCCCATAGAATCAGCATAAAAGAGAACAAACAAGGCTCCAAAAAGAGAACATATACCAGGATTTTTTGCAAGCTTAAAGCCCCGCTTATATAATTATATTATGCCCTATCCATGTAGTACTGTTCTTACTATTGTAAAGTGACCATTGCACTCACTTACTGGGCACATCGGTCACTTTATTCAGCCACCAAATAGTCCCCAGGCTGGTCATGGGATTGGCAGATTGACCTACTGATTCACACACTATTCAGAAGTTTATGGTGTCATTTTCCCCCCTAAATAAATAGTTCAGATGAGTATAGGAAACTTTTTAACATATCAGAGGAAAAGTCCCTCTCCTGCCTGCTAAACTGTTCCATTTACTGAAAAATTTGTCTTAAGTGAAGATGTGCTACAGCCTGCAAATAGATCAGGTTACATAGAAGTCTATGGAAACCTATTCTGTGTGATGGTTACGTTTGCAAGCGACATATGTACAATGTTATTAAAAGTGCGCTTAGACCCGCATCATACAATTATTTGGTGTATCCACTAAGCAGAGTAAGAGTCCATGTTGTATATGTACTGTGAAGTGGAGATAGGTATAGTGTGGGAGAACCGCTATTTTTTCCCCAAGACTGTTGCAGTATGCACAGGCGTTTAGCTTGTAGGTCCCGGACTGGAGTAAAATTTCGGGCCAGTCCTGTAGGGAAATCCACTCCAGACTTGGGAACCGACCAGCAGAGCTCTGTAAGTAGCACAGGTGTGCTGTTTGCTGAGAGAGAGAGGAGAGAGACCGAAACACACACTCAATCAGTCTGGGAAAGCTCTGCCAAAACGGACGCTGTTAAAGGGCCGGGTATGTGTACACCTTGTTTACTTGTGAACCCTGTTTGTTAGGAGGTCAGCGGTAGGCTGACCCCCTGGTTAGTGAGGGAATTACTCGTTTAGTAAGCCGCCGGAGAGGCATAGGTCTTTATTTTCATTTGTTTGTTTTGACCTGCTGAGCAGCACTATCTGTACCTTTAAGCTTGTCTGCTGCAATAAAGACTGCTTTTGGGAAAGAAACCAGAGCTTCTGAATCCCCCGTACATCACAGTACCAACCTACTGACTGTTTCTACCATTTATCACAGGATGTGGAAATCAATATCCCATTTGCCTGCCTGAAGCCTGTACCAAAGCGTGAGGTTGTTATCAGGACTTTTAGTGACTCTTGTGCAACATGGATGGATCTGAGCACCACAATAAAGGAGAAGTCATCACATGAGGTGGGACCATCAAGAAGAAGCTCATGTCTTATACAGGGTGACATCCAACCACACGTATAGTCTGTTTATCTCTGTGTGATTCGGTCTTTCTCCTTCCAGATGCTGGCGTCTTGTAAGACTGCTCACTTCTCCTGGTTCCTTGTGGTCTCACGTTTAGTTGAGGATCGCTGCGAAGTCCCCAAAGAGGGAGAGCTCCTGTTCTCTAGTGTGGACCAAAATATCCGGGTTGAGTTTCCTCCAGGTGCAACTGCAGAGACTCGAACTGTCTGCATGCAGGTAAGTGATCTGTAATGGTAAATGACTACCGCCAACCATGATGATGTAATTTCATGCTGTTCTAATTTTCATCCCTTTTTTTAATATCATTGATTTATCATGTCAGGTTTTGCCGGTCTCCAAGAAAATGCTACAGAAGATCACCGGAGACTCTGAGTCCTCTACTAGCCCACTCTTATGTCTTTCACAAAGTTCAGCAGAAAACTTCTTGAGTGCTGTTAAGATTCAGTTACCTCTCCCACCCGGAGTGACAGGTCAGATATTAAGCTCGTTGTGTATGTTTGGTCTTTGTTGGTCCATTGACAGTGTATTTGTTTTGAAGGTGACACCTTGGATCGTTCCCGTCTGTTCCTTTTGCATGGTGATCCACGGGCGCAGACCTGGACTGACATAACCAACCAGGTTGTGCTGCAGATCTCTCATATTTATGCTAATTTCCAGGTGGATCATTTTTCATGGTGAGTTCCTATTACGAGCCAGGTTAGATATTAGTATAATATGTCTTGACCACTCCATGCCATGTTTAGTGACAGTACCAGGTTACATCAGCTCAGCTCCAATTGACCTTGTAGTAATCAGAAACAGACACTACACAGTGGACAGAGCCATCTCCTTCCATGTCCATCCACTGTATAGTTCTGGTAATGGCTGCTGCTGAGAACAGCTGATCAGTGGAGGTGCCAGATTTTAGACCCCCACCAATCTGATATGGATGACCTATCCCTTGAGGGTTTTCCTGCAGCACTTTGCACAGAAAGTCCGCAGAGGTTTCCTCTTTGGACCCTCTGCTTCCATTATACGTATAGGGGTAACACCGGCATTTCCGTAGGTTTAATTGACATGTGGCAATTTCCAAAACCGCAACAGTTTTGGAAATCGTATTTTCACAAGATGGGATCCCATATACCTTGGAGTGACTGTAAAGCGCCAAGGCCAAACTGTGGTGTTTACATCATGTAGGCCCCTTGCCTAAAATTCAGTAAATTTTTTAATTCTTTATATTTGCAAAAATGCTTTCTTTTAGTTGTCTACAAATCTAAAAGTGGTGATGTTCATGGGAAAATCCCTTTAATTTATCTCTTTAAGGTACTGGCTATGGTATACCACAAAGTCCTATGTCGGTGAGCTAGCCAAGAACGTGTACAACAAACTGCGCATGTACCAAGTCAACTTTGTTGCTTTGCAGAGGAAACGGGATCCGGAGCAGGTGCTGCTGCAATGTGTCCCTAAGCACAAGGTACAGCCCTTATGTATTACTTCGGATCTGTTTCATCTGTTCTTTTGCTTTCACTATACTTTTTTTTGTAATAAGGAACATTGAACATTGTATGTAAAGCTGTCTTAGACAATAGATAAATCGATTAAAATATGCTGATAGACCCCACAGATGCGTGAATAGCCTTTAATAAGGCTATTCAGGCACCACTAAAGTTATATTAAACTTATCTATCGTGCACGGTGGGCGGGTATTCAGGGTCCGACGTCATCTTCAGCCACGCCTCCTCTTCCAGCGATGTCTTCGGGTCCCGTCTTCCTCCGGCGCTCGTGAACTGCCATTGATAAAAAATGGCGCGGGTGATGCGCAGTAGTAGTAGTAGCAGCATGCTACTGCGCATGCACCCGCACCATTTTTTTTATCAATGGCAGTTCACGAGCGCCGGAGGAAGACGGGACCTGAAGACATCGCTGGAAGAGGAGGCGTGGCTGAAGATGACGTCGGACCATGAATGCCACCCACCGTGGTGCACGATAGATGAGATTAACATATTCTTATTTAGGGTTTTATTTTAAAACTGGGGGGGGGGTAGTTTAATATAACTTTAGCAGTGCCTGAATAGGCATTTGTGGGGCTCTAGCAGCATAATTTTGCTGATAGAGCCCCTTTAATGTCCACACCTGATGATCCTGGATATGGGAGCCTCCTGACTTTACCTTGATGACACACGTTGGGGGAGAGACGGGTCAGCAGTTCACTTTCACTTGAGATAAGTCACCCGTGAATTAAAGGCACGGGCAGCACATGGGGGAACACGTGGAAGATGTCCCTAATGTGCCGCCTGTGCATGGGCCATGCTTCTGCGATTTCACAGGCTGCCATAAACTGCAACTACAGGCTGCTGACAGTTTTCCAGGATAGTGTCAGGGAATACTTTGGATCTATGTTTCTGCTTTATAGGAATGCCCTGGATTGACTTGTACCAATAATGAATATATTCAGAGAATTATTGTCTATGCAGTTATGTCATATATTAGTTTAGGATTATATTAGTAGGATACGCCATTACTCCCAATGACCGGGCTGTGCTGCAGTATATACTGCTGGTAGCCAGGAACACCAGAGCAAAGGGAACATTTCTGGAAGGGGCGCTAAAGTACGCGATGGTGAGCCCTCTGATCTCAGCATCAATGAGTTCCCAGAAATTGGACTTCTGCAGATTAGGAAGTGATATATACACCATCACTATAGAAGTATAAACCTTTAGACTGTATAAGACAATTCTGACCAATCTTGGGTGATATCCCTGTTAGTGTGCAGTTTCTAGGAAGTATAATGTGAATATCGGCTTACTTTGTACATTGTGCTTCAGACAGATGTCACAAGCTTTACAACTGGATAGAAAAATCCAGCTTTCCAGCTAAGTAATAGCACGTGAGATTGCCTGCATGTCTTTTCTGTCTGGGCTTTGTGTGTGAGTACTGTTGTACTAAATCCATTGCTGTGTATATATGAGTATATAAAGCTACTGGAAATATACAGTGATGGTCTATTGATAATCCATCCATATGATTGAGGAACATCTGACCTCCAAGACCCCAAGTGAAAGGCAAAACACCAAGGCCATGGAGTTGCAGGAAGTCTTGTAGCAACCTTCACAGGCTTCACTACGGCCATTGGTTGGGCCACTTCTTGGGTAATCTTTTTGGGTAACCTTTGCACGCCGTGTGGCTTCAGCCATAAACTGGTCAACTTAGAAGCGGCTGTACATGTATTCTTCTACAACAGTGACGTCTAGTGACAACAGACAGTACTACAGTATTAAAGGGGTTGTCCAGGATAACCTGAGAATTAACCCCTAAACTAAACTCCCTCCTAACTTCTAATTTACTTCAATTCAAAAAAATAAATCTATAATTGCCCATATTCCTGGAGCACCCCAGGGACACGTTCTAGGATAATCCAGTGACGTTCCGTTTCACTGCTTGGAACGTCACCATTACTATTCTCCCTCCCCTATCCCAATCAATGCTTGCCAAGCTTTCCTGTGTCCGGGGAACGGCTCCTCCACTCGTCCTGTCTTCTAGTAGTGATCAGAATACGTTAGCTAGAGAGACGGGGGAGGGAGGGTTAGTAAAGGATGGCATCACTAGGCTTAGTGAGATAGGGAGGGGCATGTAAGGGGTGGGATTGCTAGGCTTAGTGAGACAGGGAGGGTGGGAGGGGCAAGTAAGGGGCAGGATCGCTAGGCTTAGTGAAACAGGGAGGGTGGGAGGGGCTATCAATGGGTGGGATCGCTAGGCTTAGTGAAACAGGGAGGATGGGAGGGGCTAGTAATCGGTGAGATCACTAGGCTTAGTGAGACAGGGAGGGTATGAGGGGCTAGTAATGGGCGGCATCGCTAGACTTACTGAGATAGGGAGGATGGGAGGGGATAGTAATGGGCGGGATCGCTAGGCTAGTGAGACAGGGAGGGGGAGTGTAACGGAGTGAAAGAGAAGGGAGGGAACGAGTGAGAGGGAACTAGTGTAGAAGCTACACAGGAAGCTGCACAGCAGGAAGTTAACACCAAGTAAACAAAGGAAGAGGATGCAGCAACTGCCAGAGACACAGATATCACAAAACACTGCTAAAGGTATATGGGTGTACTTATTAACCCATTACTAGCACTAACAGACCTTTCTAAACTAAAGATTTTCTGCCCAGAAAACTCCTTTATTCCTTGCATGTTGAACTACATTCATACAGGGTGGGTACAGCATGACATAGCACAATGTACCATAGTATATACGGCATATATAACCTACAGTCACCATGATATATCTGCAGTCTTCTATATAAGGGGGGGGTGACATTTATATATTTCCTGCATTACAGATTTCCTGCTAACACTTCACTACATACATACATACATACATACATACATAATAATATAGTCTCCGAGAGAGGCGGCTGAGGTGTTGTTACAAAAAAAACCAAACCCTAAATTATTGGCATGAGTAATATTTATCTAACGTGCATGTAGATTGTGAAGGAGACGAAGTTTTGGCTTGAACTTTTCTATAAATGTGTAATACTTCAGGCATCTTCCCTTAGGTGGAGTCAACAGTTAAGAGACTGCAGGACAGATACAAGGGCCCGGAGCCGTCTGACCTGGTCGAATTGGTGGAAGGGGAACAATTCTTTGCAACGTTCGAACAAGGTCTAAAACTGTATTCAGGTATAATGCAGAGTCTGCTCGAAACTTTCATTGTGTAATCTTAGGAGATAAAATTCTGTCTTGGTCATGTGATGGACACAGGGGTGAGAGTACTGGGTGCTTACGTGGCGATGTGGGTATGGCTTTATCTCCCGATACGCGAGAACCCGTCCTGCCTACACCTGTTTCTCTGTCACATGACCATTCCTTATAGTAGTTACCTTCACATCCTTAGTCACCAGACAGATATAGAGAGCTGTGGACCAGATTCTCAGTCTTGGTTCTGTTTTGTCGCACTCAGAGCGTCCTGACTGTGTAGACGGCAGAATATGTTTTGTCTTCTACTCACGTATGAAAAACATGAAGGAGGTCTATGTTACATCGTCTGCGGACAGGATGGAGAAAGATGTTAAGGGACAGGTGAGAATCTCTCATTACTTCCAGTCGTTTCAGTCCATAGTCGTTCCGTCGACAGCCTCCCCTCTCCATAGACTTCTGTGTGGGAGATAAATACGAAGGTAAATTCAAAATAATTAGTCTGAGTCAAGGTAAGCCTAATAAGTGGAGAAGGAAACCTATTTCTCTAGTAAGATATATTACAAAGTTTCCTATACTCACCTGGAATACAAAGGGAAAAGTGTAGACCAGGGCAGGGGTAGACTAGTTCCAGCCGCTGCAGCGTATGCAGATACAGCGACCACACACTTGGAGGGTCGCTTTCAGTTCCTCAGCTATACATACTGATGTTTTGATGGTAATTCCTATATATAAACCAGTTATCTCTACCAACTTCCCCATAAGCATGAACATGAGTCTCCTTTGCATTTTCTTTATTTTCACTACCTCCACCAACTTCACTTCTGGGCATCTGGTGCCATAGTTAGAATATATTCTCTAGCCCCCACCATTCCTGAGCAATCAGTTCTGTTGGTTTTGGTGCCTGATATGCTATATAGACACTGTATAGTCAGGATGGAGGTGATGATTCAGAGCTCCTATCAGAGGCAGAAACACCCACCTTTCCTGCTCCTGACTGACACCGCCAACCTGACAATGGAGAACCTAAATAGTATATCAGACACCAAAACCAACAGCATTTATAGTTTGGGGACTAGAGCGGTGCCGAAATCGGTGGATCAGCAGCTATTAACAGATACAAAGAGTAGCGGAGGTGGTGAGAGGTTGTCCCTAAATCAGAGTAATAGGATCAATCTTTACTGCCTTTCATGAATAATGATATATTTTTGTTTTATAGGTTTCATTTTACCGTGGATCGGTCCCAGAAGGTCTTCCCGATGAAGTCACAAAACTCCGCAAAGGCTCCCGTTCTGACTGGATGGCAACGCTGCCTATCAAACTGCCTGTAAGATCAATGTCTTTGATGGGCCTCCCTATTTGGCAGAAGTGGCTCCTAAATTCTACACTATTATGTCAACTCGATCTGGCCATATACATTAGATATAAGCCTTCCATACCTGGAGATTTTGGCAAAATCAGCAGAATTTCTAATGTGTATGGGGGCAGATGTTATGGGGGAGAGGTGTTGGACATGTTATGGCTAAGGTAGTAGGAGACAATCTACTGTAAGAGGGGTTTAACTCTTTAATTGAAGGAAATATGCATGGAAAGAATAGATGAACGAACGATTGTTAGCCCTACAACTATCCCAGATCGGGCCGGCTTCACTTTACATTACGACTATGCAATTAATAAATGCAGCGTTATTTCTTATTACCTTCCTTGCCAGAAAACAAAAGGTCCAGATGGAGAACAAGACCGGCAAAGGAATGATCATTCACTGCCCCCCTTGAATATAGGCAATCCCGAGATGGGTTATCTGACCGAAACCAACCTACTCAGCATCGCCAATCAGATTGGATCAGATTGGATGACCATTGGTATTAACCTGGGACTGTCGTATCAGGAGCTGGAACGTATTAATTTTAAGAACGGGTGAGAGATATCGTCACTGTCATTTCTTTAGTTAAAATATTGATCCAGATATAGTATTGTGGTTCTGACTACTCACTGGTGTGACTGTGGCATGTCTTTGGCACAATGTGGCAGATCTCTGGTGCAATGTGGTGCATCTACTTTGGGCTAAAATTTTTAACTCGCTACATGAGCAGGTGTGGGCACTCAGAAAAGGGGGCGTGGCCATACCTCCCAACCATCCTGGATTCAGCGGGACAGTCCCGGATTCCTGGTCCTGTCCTGCGCTCCTGGTCGGCAGGAGGTATGTCCTGGATTCAGTTCATCTGTGTCCGCAGAGGATGCAGATGAGTTGAATATAGTAGTGAAGCAGGAGCCATCTACGGACAGCTCACCACTGTGCCCCCTGTGTTCGGGAGCTGTAAGTGCGATGTGATGACATCACTCACATTGAACCAGCAGCTCACTGAACACTCAGGGGGCAGAGACCTGAAAAAGAGGAGCAGCGGAGCGAGGATTGGTGAGTATCAGGGTTTTATGTAGAGGGACATTAAACAGTGGGGGCAGATGGTGGGGGGGGACGAACTGGAGGGACATTAAATGGGGGGAATATGAGGGGGACATTAAACTTTTGGGATAGATAGAGGGGGTATTAAACTGGGGGCATATGGAGAGGGCATTAAACTGTGGGTCAGATGAAAAGGACATTAATCTGGGGTCAGCTGAAGGGGGACATTGAACAGGAGGAGGACATTAAACTGGGTACAATAGGGGAGGATATTTAAACTGAGGGCAGCTAGAGGGGGACATTAAACTGGAGGTAATGAGGGAGAACATTAAACTGGGCGCAATGGGGAGGACATTAAACTATGGGTGCACTAGGAGAGAGACTTTATACTGTTGGGTCAATCTGAGGAGAACATTATAATGTTGGGGCATATAATATTAGGGTGAGCATTATACTGTGTGGGGAGCACAAAGAAATATAGATGGGAATGGGTGGAGTCAAATTGGAAGTGGGTGGAGCTAAATTTGCTGTGGTGTGCATAGTGCACATTATGTCCCTCTTTCTGTCCTTTAAAAGTTGAATATGGCCTTAATGCACCACAATGTCCCAAAATGCACCAACATTGTGTATAATTCTGATGCGACGTAAGTCCTCTAGAAGGGGGTATAAACTCAGACTAAGAAACACCCAATTTATCATCCAGCATCAGTGACTGTGGTAAATCTGTCACATCAGATTGTCGGTCAGAGCTTACACTGTCAATGCTGGCCACTGTTTTTAGGGTGTAAGGACACACCCCATTGACAAGAGGAATGGTAACACCCAGTTGTCAATATTTCCATGCATTGCCAGGTTGAATAACGGAAGGAATCCTTACACACTTTAACATGACATGTCTCCATATCTGATGAAGATGATGGTTTGACGATTCTTATTTTGTATCTTCCCAGCAAAGACTTACATCAGCTAATCTTGGATATGATATTTTTATGGGCCCGGACGAACTCTGAGCAGCCGGACTGTGTCCAGAAGTTAGTGCAGGCCATGCGGAATAGCAAAAGAAATGACATAGCTGATGAAATAGAAGACGTGATCACATTAGGAAAGAAAAAATACACCCAGTCTATTCGAAGGGTCGGCCTGGACCAAGGTAACAGCAGTGAAGACTCTGCAATTGCAATGAGTCAGTCGTGAGGACAGAATGGACACAAGCTGGAGGCTGAAGCTCACCTTTGGAGGGTATTGTCATTTAGAGCACTTATCCCTTAAAGAATAAGGGTCTAGATACTTGGGGTTCACCTCCTGGGACCCCAAGTGAACCATGTGAATGGAGTAGTGGTGAGCATGCTCAGTCACGGTTACAGTGACATCCAGAGAACTTTCCATCAGTCCCATAGAAATGAATCACCATTGTATTCACATGGGGCTCTCAGTCACTACCATTCTCATGGACGATGGACACTTACCCCTATCCCCGTGGTATAACCACTCTAAACCTCAAAAACCAGATAGTGATGGTTTTGTCTTTCATAGTAATAATGTGAGTACCAGGGGATCTCATATTGAGGTTTGGTACCATGTGCACAACAGGTTTTTTCTCATATTCAATTAACTGGAATTTGCTTTGAGTTTTTGTCTTTATCATCTCATTTGCTTGGTTTTAGTGTGAACCGGTCAGGTGATTCCTGCTGCAAGATCTGAGAGCAGGATAAGATACAAGGGGAGAAGCTGTGTCATGTGATATATAGGGTTATATTATAGAGGAGAGAAGCTGAGCTCTGTGATATATAGGGTTATATGATAGAGGGAGAGAAGCTGTGTCATGTGATATATAGGGTTATATGATAGAGGAGAGAAGCTGAGCTCTGTGATATATAGGGTTATATGACAGAGGGAGAGAAGCTGAGCTCTGTGATATATAGGGTTATATGATAGAGGAGAGAAGCTGTGTCATGTGATATATAGGGTTATATGATAGAGGAGAGGAGCTGAGCTCTGTGATATATAGGGTTATATGATAGAGGGAGAGAAGCTGTGTCATGTGATATATAGGGTTATATGATAGAGGAGAGAAGCTGAGCTCTGTGATATATAGGGTTATATGATAGAGGAGAGAAGCTGTGTCATGTGATATATAGGGTTATATGATAGAGGAGAGGAGCTGAGCTCTGTGATATATAGGGTTATATGATAGAGGAGAGAAGCTGAGCTCTGTGATATATAGGGTTATATGATAGAAGAGAGAAGCTGAGCTCTGTGATATATAGGGTTATATGATAGAGGAGAGAAGCTGAGCTCTGTGATATATAGGGTTATATGATAGAGGAGAGAAGCTGAGCTCTGTGATATATTGGGTTATATGATAGAGGAGAGAAGCTGAGCTCTGTGCTATATAGGGTTATATGATAGAGGAGAGAAGCTGAACTCTGTGATATATGGGGTTATATGATAGAAGAGAGAAGCTGAGCTCTGTGATATATAGGGTTATATGATAGAGGAGAGAAGCTGAGCTCTGTGATATATAGGGTTATATGATGGAGGAGAGAAGCTGAGCTCTGTGATATATAGGGTTATATGATAATAGGAGAGAAGCTGAGCTCTGTGATATATAGGGTTATAGGATAGAGGAGAGAAGCTGAGCTCTGTGATATATAGGGTTATATGATAGAGGAGAGAAGCTGAGCTCTGTGATATATAGGGTTATAGGATAGAGGAGAGAAGCTGAGCTCTGTGATATATAGGGTTATAGGATAGAGGAGAGAAGCTGAGCTCTGTGATATATAGGGTTATATGATAGAGGGAGATGCTGTGTCATGTGATATATAGGTTTATACAACTTCACGCAAAACTCCAAAAATGAGTCGGACACATTTACTGGCACCCCTCACCTTAATATTTGGTTGTCCACCCTTTGGAAAACATAACTGAAATCAATCCCTTCCTATAACCATAAGCTTCTTACACCTCTCAGCTGGATTTGTGGACCCCTCTTTTTTGTAAACTGCTCCAGGTCTCTGATATCTGCCTGATCTCCAGACTCATTGCTGCCACTTCTGAGCTCTCCATTGCTTTGCTTCCATCCATTCCTGGGTACTTTTTGAAGTATGTTTGGAGTCCTTGTCCCTCTGGACACAAACCCAGCTTTCTGACACTGGACCTTATATTGACCCCCATGACCCTTTGGTAATCTTCAGATTTACTGATGCCTTGTGTACAGTGAAGACACAGAGGCAACAAAACAACCCCAAAACATCTTTGACCCTCTACCCTACGTGACTGTTGGTATCGTGTTTTTTCTTTGTAGGCCTCATTCTGTTTTCAGTAGCAGTAAACAGATTCCGTTAAAAAAAAAGTAGACAAAAGAGCGCAGTGCGTTACATTATATTATCTGGTCTCTGATGGGAATCCGACAGGCTCCATTATCATCAAAGGGGGGCTTTAGGTGTTACTTATATCCATTATTTCACAAATCCAGCACTTCTGTTCTATTCACTGTTCTCCTCCTATAACAGAACAACATAAATGTGAACACATCCTAAATGCCGACAGGACTCCTAGGAAAGGCAGTGAGAGTCCTGTATATCCGGCCCACACACAGGATGATGGATAGACTTCTATGTACACACAGTGATACAGGGAGAGCTGTCAATCATCCTGTGTGTGGGCGGAGGAATCAGGACTCTCACTATCTCGCCTAGGAGTCCTGCTCCAAATAATATAAACCTGTATATCACAGAACTCGGCTATTCTTCCTCTATCATGATAGGGTAGCAGAAGTCATCTCTATGGGTTCACTTTAAGCAAACATTAATAGGGCAGGGACTGTTAAATGTGTTGAGTACTGTATATGTATACATACAGTGAAACCTTATCCCCACGTTGCGAAAACGCCAACGCCACGTCGTATGGTGGGACCCCACCACCAACATCACAGTACCGGTGGTCCCCAGCAGACTCTCTCTACTTTCTGCAGTAGTTTCTGCACCGTATCTTAAGCAGTGTTCTGAAACTTTAAAGAAAGATTAGTCCTATAATGACAATGAAATGATTCTTGTTGTGTGCGTTTCTAGAATACGTCTTCAGATTTGTTGTCGAAATTTCTTGCGATGAAGGCCGGGGCCCCACATTGCAAAAACGCTGCGTCTTACAGTACCTGCAGTGTGGATGGGATTTAGCTGAATGAAACTGCAGACATTACTGCGACAAATCGGCAGCATGTGAATATACCTATACCCTTAATTCTCTGATCTACCGTTAGAATTGGGATATTGCCACATTTGTATAACTTTGTATAATTGTATATTTGTGTAAATATATTTATAGAAGAGATTTCTGACAATGTCTGAGCCATGTGACCTCATTGCCGTGTACAGAGATATATTAGAGGAACATTCTGGGTAAAAGAAGGGTCTGAGGGGGCGGTGAATGAACCTCCAGGGCCCAAGGGGGCGGTGAATGAAACTCCAGGGCCCGAGGGGGCGGTGAATGAACCTCCAGGGCCCGAGGGGGCGGTGAATGAACCTCTAGGGTCCGAGTGGGCGGTGAATGAACCTCTAGGGCCCGAGGGGGCGGTGAATGAACCTCTAGGGTCCGAGTGGGCGGTGAATGAACCTCCAGGGTCCTAGGGGGCAGTGAATGAACCTCTAGGGTCCGAGGGGGCGGTGAATGAACCTCCAGGGTCCTAGGGGGCAGTGAATGAACCTCCAGGGTCCTAGGGGGCAGTGAATGAACCTCTAGGGTCCGAGGGGGCGGTGAATGAACCTCCAGGGTCCGAGGGGGCGGTGAATGAACTTCCAGGGTCCTAGGGGGCAGTGAATGAACCTCCAGAGTCCGAGGGGGCGGTGAATGAACCTCTAGGGTCCGAGGGGGCGGTGAATGAACCTCTAGGGTCCGAGGGGGTGGTGAATGAACCTAAAGGCCCAGTCCGGGATATAATATAGTACAGCCTAGTAGTTTTACAGCCTAGCAGTGATCCATTACATCAGAAATAATACACTGTGTACATAGGTACTGTACATCTGTAAAATAATAAAATATTAATAAATTATGACACAGTTTGTTTCTTCTGTCTGTTTTCGCTTGCTTCATACCATACACTGCGTACGTTTTTGGTGACATGCGGTACTAGTCATGATTAAAAAAAAAAAAATTCTCATTATATGATACAATGTCACAATGTGCGGTGTATCGGAATAGAACGTGTACTACAGTCTAATGCATTGGGTCCAGTGTTCTTGGCATGTCCTCAGTACAGGCTGTACAAGGCTCCAGACCCTCTCCTACCCCCTCAGTTCCTAAAAAGTAGTCCCTCATCTGATGACAGGGGTCTGGCTGCCAGTATCCCTGGGGGGGTGACAGCTGTGGGCTGTGAAATAATGACATGGTGCTTATTATACAGTACACGGTGGTCCATCACAGCAGGAGACCCTCTATATCAGGTCAAATTTGGTAAGAAGAGGACGACCCTCCACTATGACAGCCATCTCCTGTTAGGACATACAGACGGGGGTATCTAAATCGTGATGACACAACTGGATCAACCCAGCAAAGTATTATAAGTAGAGGCAGAGCCAAATTATTCTAAGATCACGTTATCGACACGAACTTTGTTATGGTCTGACTTCCTACCTATATGGGATTGTGAATGGCGGTGTATGTGGTTTATTAGGGTTGTATTATTTGTGACCTGTAGGGTTTTCATATTTGGTACCTGGTGGGCACTGGAAAGAGCAGGGGCATGACTAAAGGCTCAGGGGCCCCGATGCCAAAGTCAAGCTTGGGCTTCCAACCTCCTTCTCCTTACCTGTACTATGTTTCTTCTTGCTATCCATTCCTTTCAAGCTTTTGTAGCCAGGGGAGTGGGGCTATTAGGCCGGTTGTACACGACCGTGTGCTGGTAGCCAGCCTTGAATTAAAGGCACGAGCACAGGGGACACGTGGATGTTACCCGTATACCGCCCATGCTTCCGTGGCCCTTTCATTAAATGAATAGGAGCCACGGGCCGCAAAATAGGACAGGAATAGGATCTGTTCTCTATTTTGTGGCCCGGACTGTCGGCCTGCATATGTGACCGTAAACCATACACTAGCCACATATACAGGCCCATGTACCATTTAAGGCAAATATTACACAGCAGCCAGGTCTATTGAAGTAAAGGTTATTGTCTATATCCCTGGTGGTCTAAGGCAGTGAAGTGGTTAACGTCCTTGATTTCGGGAAGTGAAGGCTGTAATATAAGTGTACTATGCAATGAGAGGGTTAATATCGGTATACCCGGTGATGTCGGGTGGTGAAGGGGTCCATGTCTGTATAATTTGTGGCCTAACAAGTCTTTATAGCGCCCTAAATTCATGGTCCTGTTTAGTTTTTCTGGCCTATAGGGCCGGGTCACGGGGGCAGTAATCTGATTTTGTTGCCAATGCTAGCGCCCGCTTATTTACTGCGTAAAACTGAACGGCATTGTATAGTTGTCCCGTATGGCGCTGCCTAATATCCGAATAAAGTATCGTTGTTACATTAACAGACCAAAAATATCTTCCGCTTATTGCAAAAAAAACTCCAGAAATATTTGCACTTTGCAGCTACTTGTAAACCCCTGCTGGCGGTTCCGCTTGCTCGCCGCAGGACCAGTAGAGGGCGCCACCACCTTACATCTGGACCTGTAACCCTGGCATTTCTTTTTATTGGGTCAAATAGCACTTTTCCAGCTCAGCCGATAAGAACAAGTGGCAGATTGTCTGAGGCTGCAGATTTTCACTGTCTAAAAATTAACTTGCACTGCTGACTTCCGCGAATTATCGGCCACTTCCCCCTCTTGGTGCTTTGCACACTCAGCTGCTTCTATTATTTTCGATATTGCACAGACTTCCTCTCTGCATCTTCTCCATCGCTCTTCCTGTAAAAGATCAGGATTTCCATCTGTAGATTCTCTTTTTTAATATCGCACCCTGGGTCTCCATTGAATGAGTGGCGTCCCCTGGCTGTCACACCCCCCTCCTCCCTCTCTCTCTATCCTGTAGGGGCAGGGTTCCTTTTCTCACACTCATCTCCCTCTCCCCCCTCCTCTCTGTATCTCTCCTCCTCCTCTTCCCTCCTTCTGTCTCCCTTCTACACATCTGTGGCCTCCTCTACATCAGGGAGTGGATTGCAGCTCCATCTCAGTGACAAGGACCTCTTCTCCCTGGCAGTGTCACCCGGCAGGTAAGATGTCACAGGAAGCCACGGTCAGGGGGCTGGTTAGAGGAAAGGGCTCTGTAGGGCTGAGGATCTGCAACCCCTTTCTGCTGCGGCAATGTTATTTATTCATGAGTATTACTTAAATCCCTTAAACCCGTCATGGTCATCTGTTCAGCAACGTACGGCGGCTTATTCCAGCAACCTTACATCCATGTCATGTCATAGGTAGCACCTTAACCCTTGTGCTGCTGCAGGAGCCTTACCGTACACTTCTGACTTGCGGGGCATTGTAACTTTACCAGTTTATGGGTCTTTCTATCATTTACATGTGTGTTCGCCTTACATCTGTGTACCGCGCCATGAGCGGTGTATTTCACCTGTCAGCCTGTCATTCATTTATTCATCACTCGACTTTATAGCCTTGTCCGCCCATTTACAACCTGCCGCTACTTCCGAGCCATGAGGATTAATTCTGTAATTCTCACGTTAGACTAGTGGGGTGGTCCTTGCCGGAGGGCACTGCAACTTCACTTGGCATACAGTTTCAGATGCCAACCTTTGGTACATTCAAAGGTCCCCTGTAAAATGTATAGTCATAGAGCAGGTGCACCCTGATATTTTTACATTAATCTGCACATACCTGATATAGGGCCTTAGAGGTGTTATCAAACCCGATAGCAATGTCTGACATTAGTGCCCTTGATAGGACTTTGATTTGTCAAGGTGCCTTCCTATGTAAGCAGTTTTGGCTTTGTATAGTCACATATTTGCTATGTGCAATCATGATATTTCAGAATATATAGGTTATCTATAGGGCTAGAATAAAGATAGTGATCCTATAATAAAATAGCTGTAGGAGAGATCCCATAAAATAGGGGGAAAGGAAAATGACAAGCAAAACCAGAGCGATGCAAATGATAGTGCATGCATAATGTATAATGCAATACCTGCGCACAACCTCATACAAAGCCTTACTACACCTATAGGGT
Source organism: Leptodactylus fuscus (assembly GCF_031893055.1). Taxonomy (NCBI): domain Eukaryota; kingdom Metazoa; phylum Chordata; class Amphibia; order Anura; family Leptodactylidae; genus Leptodactylus; species Leptodactylus fuscus. The sequence goes on along the minus strand of NC_134271.1, from coordinate 20,656,811 downwards.
ACCGCTACCGTGGGTCCATGGAAGCTATGTATATGGCGTATATATATGTGGCTGTGGTGTGCATTATTAGGAAACCAGACAAAAGTATCTCTGTCAAACGACGGAGACGGAAAAGCCAATGTAGAAAAAGGCTACAAAACGCATAAATAAGACGTGATGGGGAAACCGCAGCAGAGGGATTTATAAGCCCGTAAAGGCAATATATGGTCAGTACGGTAAACTGCGTCGGGTACACCTGGCTCCATACACATGTACAGTTTGTCCCTATGTTGTGTAGTGATTGCTATAGGTAGTGATTGTGACCTCTGAATTCTGTACGAGGATAAGATTCGCCATGTTCACACAATGGATGATATTATATAAATAAGGTCTTAGGTTGTTCCTATGGTTGTATTCTGGGACTATGGGACAGAACAAGGCAGAAGCCATCACATATCGGTGCTTATAGGCTCATTACAGATTGCTTAGTAAATGTACAGATGGTGTCTTCGTATTCCTCCGGGGAGGGGAGAAATCTGATATATGTATACTCTGCTCACCGCTATGAATTACCATCTGTACAGGGAATAAGAGAGATGAAGCTATGTATAGTTTATGTATTGTATAGGAAGAGATCAATCATGTATTATAAGACTACCAATACACACGAGACTGAAGCCCGAGCATGCATGTTATATCAGTAGGAGGGGGTTGTAATATGGAGACGGATAACTCATGTCCTAATAACTGAGGGAGAAACAAAGTTACATGCTTTATGGTAGTGCTATTCCTCCTGATTCCCCCACAGACATGCACACTGGGTCCGGCTAAGTGTGCATGTGCATACCTCCCAACTTTTGAAGAACCGAAAGAGGGACAAAATAGCGCGCCGCGGCAAATTTAGCCCCGCCCACTTTTGTGTTGACCCCACCCACTCGTTAATTTTTCATGTGCCCGCACACAGTATAATCCTCCTACAGTCACCTGTAAATTATATGTATCCCCTCTATCTCTCCCCCAGTTTCATATACACCCTTCATCTGCCCCCCAGTTTCATGTCCCTCTTCCATCTCTGCCCCCAGATTCATGTCCCCTCCATCTCTGCCCCCAGATTCATGTCCCTCCATCTCTGCCCCCAGATTCATGTCCCCACATCTCTGCCCCCAGTTTCATGTCCCTCCATCTCTGCCCCCAGATTCATGTCCCTCCATATCTGCCCCCAGATTCATGTCCCACATCTCTGCCCCCAGATTCCTGTCCCTCCATCTCTGCCCCCAGATTCATGTCCTCTCCATCTCTGCCCCCAGATTCATGTCCTCTCCATCTCTGCCCCCAGTGTCATGCCGTCCTCTCCTTCATCTGCCCCCAGATTCACGTTCCACCTCCACATTAAACTTACCTTCTCCTCCGCTCCCTGCCCGCCTCTCTCCCTGACACACGCGGCTGAAGCTGCTCGCTTCGCCGCAGCGTCTCTCTCTCTCGCTGACACATGCGGCTGAAGCGAGGAGCTGACCTGTGTCAGCTCCTCGCTTCGCTGCTGCCGCCGGCTCCTGGCTTGTACATCGCGTCTACAAGCCAGGAGCCGGCGGCAGCGGCGAAGCGAGGAGCTGACCTGTGTCAGCTTCTTGCTTCAGCTGCATATGTGTTCAACTCAGATCTGCGTCCTCTGGACGCAGATCTGAGTTGAAATCGGGACATACCTCCCTCCAACCGGGACCGCGGGACATGTCACCCAAATCGTGACTGTCCCGCGGAAATCGGGACGGTTGGGAGGTATGCATGTGTAGTCAATGGGAGTAAGACCTCGTGCAAACGACTGTGGGCCATCCGAGGAGACACTTGAATGATACTTGGAGTGTTCTGCTTTGTTCTGTTGCCATGGAGCGGAGTCTATAGGGCAATGTGCCATATACCACGGAACAGAACATGGGAATCGGCACAATCGGTAGTATGCATGAGGCCTATATAGGGATATATATAGGGATCACAATGTATCAGTATGTCTTTGTAGAATGGGAGGAAATCCACGCAAACACGGGGAGAACATACAAACTCCTTACAGATGTTGGAGTCCTGGCGGGATTAGAACCCAGGACTCCAGTGCTGCAAGGCTAACCACTGAGCCACCGTATTGCCCCCGCCTACACCATTCTTGCCAATGTCCAGGAAGGAGTGACTTCCTGGCATCCCAGAATAGCGGACAAATCACCTAGGCCCCCTCCCCGGCATTCTTAGACAAGTTGGAAAGTATGTAGTAGTCTGCTGCCAGAAATCTCTTGACGTTGACTTGTCTCCTCAGAGGCCTATCTCCTCAGAAAACAAAAGGTTGAGCCTTGAAATTCCACACGCCCAAAATACTCTTTCCCACAACAGTCGGGAGACCCCCATATATGTAATGTCGTTGGCTGGTCCTCACTTTTCATGGCCTTTGCCTCTAAAGCTTAGGGTTAGCTATGTCACCTGTCAGGAGGAGGAAGGAGGACACTTTCCCCATTGATGTCTGGTAACTATGGATAAGGCAAAGCCTGTGTATCCTCACCAGATAGAACAAGGGTCCTGATCTTCGAGTTGGTGGGGGACCCAACTATATCCGTCATATGCTGTGTTACAAATGTCTAGTATTTAGCTTTGTAACTGGCACCAGATATATATGGAAGATATACAAGTATATATATATATATATATAAATATATACGATATACTGCTGCATAGGAAGTCCCAGAAATACAATGAGCCATATATATATATATATATATAAATATATATATATATATATATATATATATATATATATATATATATACTCTCCACATACTGAGTAAGCTTTCTCCTTTGTACAGAGGAATACGGTATTCAACAATGACATAATACAGAAAACTGAACTATTACAAAAATGTAATCCTCTGCCAACAGAATCATCTGAACAGTCTATTAAACGGGGGCGGAAACACCCGGCGAAACCCACCCCTTTATGTCGCTGGCAGCAATGATTTACTAATACATTACATATCATGTAAGGGTCTGTGAAATAACAGGTAGACGACACACAGAGACCGTCCATGTGTCATCCGTGCTTTCCATGGACCCATACACTAGGACGAATGAGCCTGGGCTGCAAAATGTTTAGGACCTGCCCTGAGTTTTGCCGTCGGTATTAAGGGCGCCCGCACGGACTTGTGAAAAATCACAGTCATGTGCATGGGGCCATAGAAATGAATGGGTCAGTGAGCGATCTAATGAGAAAAAATGGATAGCATACCAAAAGAGAAATATGGACATGGGCATGGATGACGCCCTAGTAGATAAAACCAGTGGTCCAAACCCAGAAACGCGTTAGGATTTGTGATCATTGCAAGAACCAGGCGCAGCACCAGATTTGCGCTATTCATACATTTTCAGGTGTGAACAAAAATCAGATGCAACTGTTGTCGATCTGTTTCCTCCAAATATATATAATCTGTGTGGCCTTCTTAAAGGGGTATTCCAGTAATATGACATTATACAGGATAGACGATAGCTTAAAGAGGACCTTTCATGTTCTCAGGCACACGCGTTCTTATATACCACTGAAGGGTGGTCCTGACAGTCTAGCTGGGCTGTGAGGAGCGCCCCCCTGACTGTACTCGTCCATGGCTGAGCAGTAAGGATCGCCCGCTCTGACAGTACAGAGCAATGGATGAGTACAGTCAGGGGGATGTAAGATGTTGTATTTTACCTATCTGTATGTAGTCCAGTAACTGTACTGTGCTGTGCACCACTCTTGCAGAGGTTGGGGGCCCCCCCGAGTTAGGGGCCCGCCAGGGGATTTTCACCTCCTCTCCTGTGGGCCAGTCCGAGCCAGGTCACCACGATGATAGAGCACAGCCTTATTAAGATAAGAGAGCAGGGGACACGTTGGAAGTCTGAACATTTGGATTAGACGTCTTATTAAGCTGTAGAGAAGCCACAAGAGATTGTCGGTACCTGAGCCGCTTCAGTAATGAAGGAGGGAAACATGAGATATTGCTCAATAGGTACATATTGCCTTACCATTAGTACAAGACGTACACCTCTCCCATGCCTACAGCAAGGACCAGATTAGGGAGCACATCAATAAAATGAATCCTGATCAAAGATTAGAATTAAGAATTTTCTTTAAGAGATTTAGATTCATTAATAATATTTGAGAAAAAGAAATGGAAAAACATAATACAAATCATCAAAAGTCAGGAATATTGTTTAATATATATGTATATACAGTATTATATATACTGTATATATATCTGGAGCCATACCATAACATCTTGTAGATACTGACACTGATTTAATGTGCGTCGCGTTACACAGGCAAATATAGCAACCATCTCAGGAGCAGAGGTGTGAATACTGATATAGGACCGGGTCTGAGGTCAGGTAAAACCTGTGTGAGGCCTCATTCTCATGCCCGCAGTCTGTGGATGGGCGAGGACCATGAGGTCCTGATGATTTGAGGGTTACGTGCTATTTGTGGGTGACCCATTATTTACGTTCAATATGTGGGAATATGGCGCAACATTTTTCTGTCTTCTCTTATGCCATTTGCTTTACAACACATTGATAAACCTTCCCCAATGTTCAGATTGACAGCACTGACAATCAATCCAAGGAACATGTTTCATGTAAAGTGACAGAGATGCCAGCCACGTCTTGTCTTCAGCCGCAACACAATTTTCACAGTTTCACAATTCGTCGGTTCTGCCTAGGAAAGATAATGTTGCCATTCCGAGGAGGCGTTCAAGTTGGCAGAAGAAGTTGTGGGACTGGCTTGACGGGTCTTGCCGCATCAGATGGCACATGCCCTATGTCTCATTCACAATCTATGAAGTGCCATAAACTACTAGAGTTGTAAAGTCCGGGAGAACTATTTCACAATTCCGAGGCCGCTCAGTGAATTTCCATCTTGGCACATAGACCTCCATGGTGATCTCCTTACTTGTAATAATAAGGTTTCTTATGCCACATGTATTGCCCACAAATCTGAATGCTATACATAGAGAGCAGTGTACTCTACAGAGATCCTAGATCTACTTGGCACATACCCAATCTATTACCCATACCTTCTATTGGCCGACAGTCAATATTACAGTACAGTAGGCCGCACCAATATGAACCATTGGTATGGACTTCTACTAACCCAACATGACCTCACCATGCTCTTGTCTTAAAGAGAACCGGTCATCTCAATTTACCCCCATACCACCATCAATACCTTACCATGCATCAGCGCATCTCAAATGTTGCCCAATGGTGTCCAAAAAAGGAACCTTGATAGTATACAGTGGCGTAAATACCGCCATAGCAGCAGAGGCAGCTGCCACAGGGCCCGGGACATTAGGGGCCCAGCGATAGCCGCTACTGCTGCTATCATTATACTCGGGGGTCTTTTCGGACCCCCGAGTATAATGATTGGTGGACCGGGAGAGGTAAGAAACATAAAAAACACTGTTACTTACCTCTCCACGATCCGTGCAGACTTCGGCCTAGTCGTCTGACATCTCATGACCCCGGCCTGCGACCGGGGTTATGTGACGTCTGACGTCATTGAAGATCAACTACTTCGGAGGCCGAGAGCGTAAGAGACGGGAGATAGGTGAGTAACAGAGGTTTTTTTATGTTTTTCTCCCCTTGGGTCTCCGATTATTATACTCTGGGGTCTGAAAAGACCCCGGAGTATAATAATTGTTTATGGGTGTCCACAGTGGGACATAATACTATGTGTAGGGGCCACTATGGGGGATAATACTGTGTGCAGGGGCCACCATGGGGGATAATACTGTGTGCAGGGGCCACTATGGGGGATAATACTGTGTGCAGGGGCCACAATGGGGCATAATACTGTGTGTAGGGGCCACTATGGGGCATAATACTGTGTGCAGGGGCCACTATGGGGGATAATACTGTGTGCAGGGGCCACTATGGGGCATAATACTGTGTGCAGGGGCCACTATGGGGTATAATACTGTGTGCAGGGGCCACTATGGGGGATAATACTGTGTGCAGGGGCCACTATGGGGGATAATACTGTGTGCAGGGGCCACTATGGGGGATAATACTGTGTGCAGGGGCCACTATGGGGGATAATACTGTGTGCAGGGGCCACTATGGGGGATAACACTGTGTGCAGGGGCCACTATGGGGGATAATACTGTGTGCAGGGGCCACTATGGGGGATAATACTGTGTGCAGGGGCCACTATGGGGCATAATAGAGCGCGCAGGAATGCGTAGGAGGGAGTTGGTCGAGGTCGTCGGGGGGGGGAGGGCCATGTCAAAAGTTTGCCTCGGGGCCCCGCCATTGCTAGTTACGCCACTGATAGTCTATTTAGGTTAAATGTTTCAAGTCAAAGGAGTGAAGAGCTAAAGAAACACGTCAAGTTGTCTGCACCCCCAACATAGCCCCTATGCTGTGACCTGACACCCCTCAGTCTTGTTATGTCGCAGCATATGGGCCTGTTATCGCTCCACCTCCTTGACGTCAAATGTCTATTGTAATTTGAATATGGAATAAAAGTTCATTTTTGGGGGTTGGAGGCCATGACCTGGCATTATAAGGACACTACTAGTCAACACTTAAGAGGTTTGGGGGGGGGGGTTTTAAATTGAGTCAACAGGTTCCCATTACTTTAGCCGAGACCTGTTGACCATCTAATCTGTATGGGCCCATCCTAACTTGCCCCACCGGCAACTATCTCTCTGTTTTTATTGAGTAACCAAGTGAATGGTATGAGGGAGATACAGCTAAGGAAAAAATACAGAGCATTGACCCCAACATTACAAATCATTCTCTTCTTCATAGTTTACATCGTTGCAGCCAACCTAATCCAATCCAATCCAATCCCCGGCCTGCAATGATAATACAGTGACTCTGCTCCTTTGTCCTTAGATATTCTAAGAGGATACAAAGTGAGCCCAGAACTCAGGCGAATACGTGATGTGATATTGTTTAAGCTCTCGAGTAGGATTTAGGTAAATCCTGCCTTCAGTTTTATTATAGAAATGTCATTTAATTCTGGGATTGTATAGAAAGCTCTTTCATGATGTCTCTCAGAGAACGCAACGTACATCATGGCAGTAGGTTAGTGATGAAGAATATCACTTCAGGTCAGCTCAAAGATGCCTGACCACCAATCCATTCAGAACCGGGAACAAAAGTCCCTCGTTCCCTTGATCAGTGGGGGTCTGAGCAGTCGAAACCCACTGTTTTGAAGGAAAACCCCTTTAATATTCGACAATTGAGAAGCAGCACGCGCGAGGACATTGGGTTTTTTATTGGCTGTTGGTCCAATAGTAGGAATCATTCTGCTGCTGCTGCTACTGAGCATGTGTGACCACCAGCAATGGACACCTTCAGTGGACATTCTGAGAGGGAACTGAATAAACACCAGGGGGTGCTATAACAAATAACAGCTTAATCTAGACAGAGGAACATAAAAAAAATATTCCTTTTATTTATAAAATTTACACTCATTGGGATGACTCCTTTAAGTCTGACCCTTATAAAGGGAAGCCATGACATTAGTGGGAACAGAATCTTATCAGAAAGTGATTTGGGTCAGAGGTGTATTCTTCGATATTAGATGAAGCGTCTCAGAAAGGTTTACTTTACTTTAATATTCGATAATTGAGAAGTAGCACGCGCGAGGACATTGATTTTTTTATTGGCTGTTGGTCCAATAGTAGGAATCATTCTGCTGCTGCTGCTACTGAGCATGTGTGACCACCAGCAATGGACGCATTCAGTGGACGTTCTGAGAGGGAACTGAATAAACACCAGGGGGTGCTATAACAAATAACAGCTTAATCTATTCTATTCTATCTAATATTCCTTTTATTTATAAAATTTAGACTCATTGGGATGACTCCTTTAAGTCTGGCCCTTATAAAGGGAAGCCATGACATTAGTGGGAACAGAATCTTATGAGAAAGTGATTTGGGTCAGAGGTGTATTCTTCGATATTAGATGAAGCGTCTCAGAATGGTGGCTCGTTGCAAATTCTCGCCGGTACATACAGATGATAAATCGCGGTATGCGCTTGCTTGTATTGTTTTCTCAGCAGACATACGGAGCTATGAACCCTTTAAGGTGTTGCTGACCTATATTTATGGCACTACTGATGTCACCATCTTGCCCTCCCCACATGCCGGTGTGTTATATCCTTCACCCCGGATGATGTGCTCCAACCACAGAGCAGATGTATATTTATATCCTCCCCGAGGGATCGGAGGTGTCAGAGTCAGACAATCTGTGGAAGATATATGGCCGGCCTGCGCTGTCTTGGTGACATTACACATCTCTATATCAAAATTTATAGTCAGCGCCCAATTCTGCTCTCTTTATACGGCGCGTTGGACGCTAAGTTATGCATAGCCTATGAATCATGGTAATCTATGCTATAGGACGGCGGCGTGTATTACATGAAGGCTCCTTGTAAGACAGATGTGACATTCTCGGCCCTCGGACTAAGCAAACACCTTTCTAATGATGAGACGGGTCCTAATAGGATTCGCTATGCGCGTAATTTCTACACGTGCCTCCTAAACGCTTTAACCTATTCTTGGTCCGTCTCATTTTCGCACATATCGACGTTCCTGTGTGAGGATGAGGATGAGGATGAGGACGCTCTCGGGTCCCGGGAGCTGCGGAGAGAGTCAGTTTCCATAGAAACTATTTCTGCTAACACAAGAGTCTAGACTGTAAATGGGGGAGTTCAGTGGAAAAACACCGTCCGCGCTATACGGAATAACCGGCTGACAAATGGTTAATTTGGTTTACGACTCCGGTGACTAATGGGGACGGATCTAATTTGGTCTCCCTATGCGTTGTCCCTTAGGAGTATACGAATAAAGCTCAATGTTAACCCCTTAAGAACTGGGACAATTCTCAATTTTGTGGGTTTGTTTGGGTTTTTTTTCCCCCATTGACATTGCAGTATCGGGGCTTGTTTTTTGCAGGGCGAGTTGTATTTTCTAGAAAAAAAAAATTGTGGGGGGGGGGGGGAATTTGAAAAATTATTTTTTGTAATAATTTTTTGTGGCCTTTTTAGACGTGACGATACAAATGACGTCTACTTTTTTAGGACTAGGTCTTATTTTGGAAGGACGTGGTTTATATTTTTAATACATAAAAAAAATAAAACTTTCTTTTAAATCTCTTTTTTATAAATTGAGTATTATTTGATCACTTATACAATATACAACTTCTGTATTGCAGTACGTTGTGATTTTACCGCTGTTCTATTACATTGGACCTTCAATGGACGTCAAGGTGTTATTACAAGTGATCGATGCCCCATTACAAGAGCGATGGAGGCCCCAAACAGAGCATTGAAATTAATAGAGTAAATTTACAAAGACTGGCGCATTAAGCAGACTGGCCACATCATTGAGGAGGCGCTCACCTCTTCATCAATGCGGCATCTCCTCGGACAGGCCGAGCGCCTGTGATCAAATCTATGGCAGCTTGTAGATTTCCTCCTAGATACGTTGCAGGTTTCAGTGATCATTTGTGCCAGTAGATATTAAATGTAGAATAACTCCCATGCCCCTCTTGCTTTCATGGGGTCAATGTCGTGCGGAAACCACACGGACCTCATTACATTCCATGAGGTCTGCAGGTTTCCTTAGGTAACCGCTGCTTAATGCATATAGGTTTCCATTTGGGGTATCCCCAAATGGACTCCTCAACGGAAACCCAAACACAGATGTGAACGGGGCCTATGAATGGAGAACTCAATGCCAACCCCTTTAAGTGATGAATCTGCAGTAATGCCTATTGCGGCGCAGGCTGTACATACAACACAAATTAGCACATGACTAAATAGTTTGCTGAGTTTCCAGGAGAATTTTCATTTTCTAGTTAGTTATATGGCTTTTGGTACATGAGCTTAGTATTATGAAGGAGAAGGAAGTTTTGGATATACGCACACTGAGCACCATGTATAGCTTACCTACATGAGGGAATAAAGGGCCCATTCACGTATACCGAAAGGAATGTTATTTCTGTGATGTGAATGGAATAAGTGACCACCCGGTTCTTCCAGTTCCAAGTCTCCTCTTATTTTCTGTAAATTGGCCACCAGTGTCTAGGCTTAGATACACTATGCCTCGGTAGTCTTAGACCAGCGACCGTGTAACTAGAGTAGTCTGAGGCCCGGGGTTCACATCTGCATTCGGGCCGTTCCGTTCCCCTATTCGTATGAAATATGTGGACAGAAAAGTCCTGCAAGTAGCGTTTTTCTCTCTGAATGTTTCCTATGACCACCACATGGACCCCATTATAGTCTATGTGGTCCGCCGGTTTCCTAAGGTAATTGCTTGTTTGTTTGGATAGGTTTCCATCCAGGGAGGAAGTACCCAAGCGGACTCCCCAAACCAGGGGCGAATCCAGGGCCGGGCGAGCCGGACCTAACAAAACGGTCCCGGTCGGCATTTCCCGATTTCAGCTCATCGGCGTCCTGTTAATCATTTACCGTATATACTCGAGTATAAGCCGACCCCCCTAATTTTACCACAAAGAAATGGGAAAACTTATTGACTCGAGTATAAGCCGAGGGGGGGGGGAAATGCAGCAGCTACTGGAAAATTAAAAAAATTAAAATGGTCGGAGTTTTTGGGTGCATTAGATGCTGGGTGCTGGGAAAGGTGAGGGGGTGTTTTGGTTGTCTGTCTGCCCCTTCCCTGAGCTTGAGGACTGCTTTTTTTTACCCCCACTTGGAATTCAGTCTGGCTGAATATAGGGGATCTGCAGTGCTGCTATTAAAGGGGCTCTATCAACAAAATCATGCTGCTAGAGTCCCACATATGCGTGCATAGCCTTTAAAAAGGCTATTCAGGCACTGTAAAAGTTAAATTAAACTACCCCCCCCGTTTTAAAATAATAACTTAGAAAAGAATCTTCTCTACTTACGGAACGTGCACCCTGGGCGGGCATTCAGGGTGCGCCGTCTTCTTCTTCCCCGCCTCTTCTTCCTCTGACGTCTTCGGGTCCCGTCCTCCTCCGGCGCTTGCTCGCGGACACTGATAAAAAAAAACCAGCCCGGGCACATGCGCAGTAGCACGCGGCTTCTACTACGGCTACTGCGCATGCGCCCGGGCTATTTTTTTTTATCAGTGTCCGCGAGCAAGCGCCGGAGGAGGACGGGACCCGAAGACGACAGAGGAAGAAGAGGCGGGGAAGAAGAAGACAGCGCACCCTGAATGCCCGCCCAGGGCCCGCCCAGGGTGCACGTTCCGTATGTAGAGAAGATTCTTTTCTAAGTTATTATTTTAAAACGGGGGGGTAGTTTAATTTAACTTTTACAGTGCCTGAATAGCCTTTTTAAAGGCTATGCACGCATATGTGGGGCTCTAGCAGCATGATTTTGCTGATAGAGCCCCTTTAACTCCTTTCCGAGGGAAGAGGAGCTCTGCAGATCCCCTATATTCAGTAGACCGGGCACTTTCAGACACAGGGATACCTAATGTTTTTGTGTTTCACAGTCATTTTCTACTTTTGTGTCTATTCTAGGGAAAGGAGGGATTTAGAACTTTTAATTTTTATATTTTTTTTCCCCACTATATTATGGGAGGTTCTATACATTGATATTACTGCTGGTCATAGACCTTACCCCCTTAAAAAAAAAAAAAAAAAAAAAAATTTTTTTTTTTTGCTGACTCGAGTATAAGCCGAGGGGGGCTTTTTCAGCACAAAAACTGTATTGAAAAATTCGGCTTATACTCGAGTATATACGGTAGGTGGAAAATAATGTAGGGGGCCCATGAGACTGGGGGCAGATGAGGGGGGGGGGAACGGCATGACACTGGGGCAGATGAAGGGGGAGAGAACGGCATGACACTGGGGCAGATGAAGGGGGAGAGAACAGTATGACGCTGGGGCAGATGAACGGAGGGAGAACGGCATGACACTGGGGCAGATGAAGGGGGGAGAACGGCATGACACTGGGGCAGATGAAGGGGGAGAGAACAGTATGACACTGGGGCAAATGAAGGGGGGGAGAACGGCATGACACTGGGGCAAATGAAGGGGGAACGGCATGACACTGAGGCAGATGAAGGGGGAGAGAACAGTATGACGCTGGGGCAGATGAACGGAGGGAGAACGGCATGACACTGGAGCAGATGAGGGGGGGGGAGAATGGCATGACACTGGGGCAGAGGCAGGGGGACATGAAACTGTGGGCAGGTGAAGGGCGAGAATGGCATGAAACTGGGGACAGAGATAGAGGGGGGGACATGAAACTAGGGGTAGATGAAGGGTGTATATGAAAATGGGGGAGAGATGGAGGGGGACATATAATTTATGGGTGACTGTAGGAGGATTACACTGTGTGGAATCACAAGAAAAATGAATGAGAATGGGCGGAGTCAACATAAAAGTGGGCAGGGCCGTGGGAGGTACAGGTTAGAAGTGAAACACCCCCCGGTAAGTAGGGCCCCGCCAAAGTCAATTGCCCAGGGCCCCGCAAACCCTGGATCCGCCACTGCCCCAAATGTAGATGTGAACTGGGCCTGAGACATTCCCTGCACTCTAGCGCAGACCTGCCAAAATCACGGGGAAGGGTCTCAGACTGCCATAGCACATTATATAAAAAATTTACAGAAATGAAGAAAAGGCTAGAATTCAGAGAAACCATAGCAGAGAGATTATAAAGGAGAACGTCAGGTCTATTTATCGCGAATTGTGTATTGTGAACCACGGGGTCGATTAAAAGGAATTTTCCTGCATGTACTTGCCAGTCTAGCACCTACCCTGGAATACACACTTCACTTCAATGGGCGTTCCAGGATACATCCTGTTTGCATAGACACTGCAGAAGGCAGCCAAATACACTCAGGAACTGGGATGACAGGCCTAAATTTAAAAAAATTATATATATATATATATATATATATATATATATATATATTCGTAGATTTTTTAATCATGCATTGTATCGTTCATATGAAATCGCATGAAAAATAAGAATAAAATGCAAGCTTCTGTTAAATAAACAGAACTCGCAAAGCCTAACAGTATAAAGTATTATGATTTTTTTCCATGCATCTGACTGTAAATTTGGTAGGTTTTCTTTTTGTGTGGCCTTGATAGGGTTAACTCCGAAGGAAGTGACAATACTTCTCTACACAGCTTTAATCAATGTTTCTCCTTGACCACATACCCCGCCTATTTAGGGGTGTCATCGGCCAATAAGAAAACTTCCTGACATATCCTCCCCGCTCCCTCGGATGGGGCCAATAAGGTTACAGTCTGTTCTGGGCCACATTGTTCTGTTTTAGGAATGAAAGTGCAGGCACAGCATCCTCCTGTGTGACTGCAGCATGAAAGGGAATGTATAACGTTACCCGACTGCTGGATGTGCTCGCACAAATACAACAGATACTTTTGTTGTATTGAAATAGGAAGCTCGGTGTGCACCGTGTAGCGCCGCATAATCATTATTAGACGTGTTCATGTCACTGCCAACATAGCTGTAATGGCCAAACCAAGATAAAACACAGCTACAAAGCTCTGAAGATACGAGCGTGTGGGTAGTGAAATGGAAAACAGAAGACACATCCAAGTTCTAAGGGCTTAGCACAAAAACTAACAAAAAGGCTGAAGAAGATAGGAATAATAAGATGGATAAGTAACAGAGACAGAACTGCTGCAGAACCTCAAAAATGGGATTGAGGGAAGGGGATAAATCCGATGTAAGCCCATCCACAAACCAGGTGTACATGAGGCAGAGTCATTTTTTAACCTTTTATTCAATGAGTTACATCTAACCTTGACTGATCACAGAGATCTAAATTCAATAAAAAGTAAGGGCCTGGAGAGCCACACAGATGGAGCCACAAGCCACATGTGGTTCCTCAGCTACTTTTTGGGGTCCATTACTCTAACGTCTTGTGATCACATGTCACTGATATCTCTGCTCTGAAAATGATCCAGTTAGAAAGGAAATGAACATTTTTCATATATCCTCCAAATAAATTAAATTAGTACTCCTGTATACTGCCTCTGTTCTTCTGTCCTCCTGTATTCTGCCTCTGTTCTTCTGTCCTTCTGTATTCTGCCTCTATCCTCCTGTATTCTGTCTCTGTTCTCCTGTATTCTCTCTCTATCCTCCTGTATTCTGCCTCTATTCTCCTGTATTCTGCCTCTATTCTCCTGTATTCTGCCTCTATTCTCTATTCTCCTGTATTCTGCCTGTATTCTGTCTCTGTTCTCCTGTATTCTCTCTCTATTCTCCTGTATTCTGCCTCTATTCTCCTGTATTCTCCTGTATTCTGCCTGTATTCTCTGTTCTCCTGTATTCTGCCTCTATTCTCCATCTATTCTGTATTCTGCCTCTATTCTCCTGACCACTGTTCTCCTCTATTCTCCTGTATTCTGCCTCTATTCTCCTGTATTCTCTCTCTATTCTCCTGTATTCTCTCTCTATTTTCCTGTATTCTGCCTCTATCCTCCTGTATTCTGTCTCTGTTCTCCTGTATTCTCTCTCTATCCTCCTGTATTCTGCCTCTATTCTCCTGTATTCTGCCTCTATTCTCTATTCTCCTGTATTCTGCCTGTATTCTCTCTCTATTCTCCTGTATTCTGCCTCTATTCTCTATTCTCCTGTATTCTGCTTGTATTCTGTCTCTGTTCTCCTGTATTCTCTCTCTATTCTCCTGTATTCTGCCTCTATTCTCCTGTATTCTCTGTTCTCCTGTATTCTGCCTCTATTCTCCATCTATTCTGTATTCTGCCTCTATTCTCCTGACCACTGTTCTCCTCTATTCTCCTGTATTCTCTCTCTATTTTCCTGTATTCTGCCTCTATACTTCTGTATTCTATTATTATTATTATTATTATTATGCTTACTTATATAGCGCCATCATATTCCGCAGCGCTTTACATATATTGTAAGTCACTGTCCCATATAGGGCTCACAATCTACATTCCCTATCAGTATGTCTTTCTTGTGTGGGAGGATACCGGAGTACCCGGAGGAAACCCACGCATTCTCTCTATTCTCCTGTATTCTGCCTCTATTTTCCTGTATTCTGCCTCTATTCTCCTGTATTCTGCCTCTATTCTCCTGACCACTGTTCTCCTGTATTCTCTCTCTATTCTCCTGTATTCTCTCTCTATTCTGCCTCTATTCTCTTGTATTCTGCCTCTATTCTCCTGTATTCTGCCTCTATTCCCTCTCTATTCTCCTGTATTCCCTCTCTATTCTCCTGTATTCCCCCTCTATTCTCCTGTATTCTGCCTATATTATCCTGTATTCCCCCTCTATTCTCCTGTATTCCCCTGTATTCTGCCTATATTCTCCTGTATTCCCCCTCTATTCTCCTGTATTCTGTCTATATTCTCCTGTATTCCCCCTCTATTCTCCTGTATTCTGCCTATATTCTCCTGTATTCCCCCTCTATTCTCCTATATTCTGTCTCTATTCTCCTGTATTCTGCCTCTATTCTCCTGTATTCTGTCTCTATTATCCTGTATTCTGCCTCTATTCTCTATTCTCCTGTATTCTGCCTGTATTCTGTCTCTGTTCTCCTGTATTCTCTCTCTATTCTCCTGTATTCTGCCTCTATTCTCCTGTATTCTCCTGTATTCTGCCTGTATTCTCTGTTCTCCTGTATTCTGCCTCTATTCTCCATCTATTCTGCCTCTATTCTCCTGTATTCCTTCTCTATTCTCCTGTATTCCCCCTCTATTCTCCTGTATTCCCTCTCTATTCTCCTGTATTCTGCCTCTATTCTCTCTCTATTCTCCTGTATTCTGCCTCTATTCTCTCTCTATTCTCCTGTATTCTGCCTCTATTCTCTCTCTATTCTCCTGTATTCTGCCTCTATTCTCCTGTAGTCTCTCTCTATTCTCCTGTATTCCCTCTCTATTCTCCTGAATTCTCTCTCTATTCTCCTGCATTCCCTCTCTATTCTCCTCTATTCTCTCTCTATTCTCCTGTATTCTGCCTCTATTCTCCTGTATTCTGTCTCTATTCTCCTGTATTCTCTCTCTATTCTCCTGTATTCCCCCTCTATTCTCCTGTATTCCCTCTCTATTCTCCTGTATTCTGCCTCTATTCTCCTGTATTCTCTCTCTATTCTCCTGTATTCCCCCTCTATTCTCCTGTATTCTCTCTCTATTCTCCTGTATTCCCCCTCTATTCTCCTGTATTCTCTCTATTCTCCTGTATACCCCCTCTATTCTCCTGTATTCTGCCTCTATTCTCCTGTATTCTGCCTCTATTCGCCTCTATTCTCTCTCTATTCTCCTCTATTCTCCTGTATTCTCTCTCTATTCTCCTCTATTCTCTCTCTATTCTCCTGTATTCTCTCTCTATTCTCCTGTATTCTCTCTCTTTTCTCCTCTATTCTCTCTCTATTCTCCTCTATTCTCTCTCTATTCTCCTGTATTCTCTCTCTATTCTCCTGTATTCTCTCTCTATTCTCCTCTATTCTCTCTCTATTCTCCTGTATTCCCCCTCTATTCTTCTCTATTCTCCTGTATTCTCCTGACCACTATTCTCCTGTATTCTGCCTCTATTCTCCTGTATTCTCCTCTATTCTCCTGTATTCCCCCTCTATTCTCCTGTATTCCCCCTCTATTCTCCTGTATTCTGCCTGTATTCTCCTGTATTCTGCCTCTATTCTCTTTCTATTATCCTGTATTCTGCCTCTATTCTCCTGTATTCTGCCTCTATTCTCCTGTATTCTCTCTCTATTCTCCTCTATTCTCCTGTATTCCCCCTCTATTCTCCTGTATTCCCCCTCTATTCTCCTGTATTCTGCCTGCATTCTCCTGTATTCTGCCTCTATTCTCTCTCTATTCTCCTGTATTCTGCCTCTATTCTCCTGTATTCCCCCTCTATTCTCCTGTATTCCCCCTCTATTCTCCTGTATTCCCCCTCTATTCTCCTGTATTCTGCCTGTATTCTCCTGTATTCTGCCTCTATTCTCTCTCTATTCTCCTGTATTCTCCTCTATTCTCCTGTATTCTCTCTCTATTCTCCTGTATTCCCCCTCTATTCTCCTGTATTCTGCCTGTATTCTCCTGTATTCTGCCTCTATTCCCTCTCTATTCTCCTGTATTCCCCCTCTATTCTCCTGTATTCCCCCTCAATTCTCCTGTATTCCCCCTCTATTCTCCTCTATTCTCCTGTATTCTCTCTCTCTCTATTCTCCTGTATTCTCCTGTATTCTCTCTCTCTCTATTCTCCTGTATTCTCCTGTATTCTGCCTCTATTCTCTCTCTATTCTCCTGTATTCTCCTCTATTCTCCTGTATTCTCTCTCTATTCTCCTGTATTCTCCTCTATTCTCCTGTATTCCCCCTCTATTCTCCTGTATTCCCCCTCTATTCTCCTGTATTCTCCTCTATTCTCCTGTATTCTCTCTCTATTCTCCTGTATTCTCCTGTATTCTGCCTCTATTCCCTCTCTATTCTCCTGTATTCCCCCTCAATTCTCCTGTATTCCTTCTCTATTCTCCTGTATTCTCCTCTATTCTCCTGTATTCTCTCTCTCTCTATTCTCCTGTATTCTCCTGTATTCTGCCTCTATTCTCTCTCTATTCTCCTGTATTCTCTCTCTATTCTCCTGTATTCTCCTCTATTCTCCTGTACTCTCTCTCTCTCTATTCTCCTGTATTCTCCTGTATTCTCTCTCTCTCTATTCTCCTGTATTCTCCTGTATTCTCTCTCTCTCTATTCTCCTGTATTCTCCTCTATTCTCCTGTATTCTCTCTCTATTCTCCTGTATTCTCTCTCTCTCTATTCTCCTGTATTCTCCTGTATTCTCTCTCTCTCTATTCTCCTGTATTCTCTCTCTCTCTATTCTCCTGTATTCTCCTGTACTCTCTCTCTCTCTATTCTCCTGTACTCTCTCTCTCTCTATTCTCCTGTATTCTCCTGTATTCTCCTGTATTCTCTCTCTATTCTCCTGTATTCTCCTCTATTCTCCTGTACTCTCTCTCTCTCTATTCTCCTGTACTCTCTCTCTCTCTATTCTCCTGTATTCTCCTGTATTCTCTCTCTCTCTATTCTCCTGTATTCTCCTGTATTCTCTCTCTCTCTATTCTCCTGTATTCTCCTGTATTCTCTCTCTCTCTATTCTCCTGTATTCTCCTCTATTCTCCTGTATTCTCTCTCTATTCTCCTGTATTCTCTCTCTCTCTATTCTCCTGTATTCTCCTGTATTCTCTCTCTCTCTATTCTCCTGTATTCTCTCTCTCTCTATTCTCCTGTATTCTCCTGTATTCTCCTGTACTCTCTCTCTCTCTATTCTCCTGTACTCTCTCTCTCTCTATTCTCCTGTATTCTCCTGTATTCTCCTGTATTCTCTCTCTATTCTCCTGTATTCTCCTCTATTCTCCTGTACTCTCTCTCTCTCTATTCTCCTGTACTCTCTCTCTCTCTATTCTCCTGTATTCTCCTGTATTCTCTCTCTCTCTATTCTCCTGTATTCTCCTGTATTCTCTCTCTCTCTATTCTCCTGTATTCTCCTCTATTCTCCTGTATTCTCTCTCTATTCTCCTGTATTCTCTCTCTCTCTATTCTCCTGTATTCTCCTCTATTCTCCTGTATTCTCTCTCTATTCTCCTGTATTCTCTCTCTCTTCTCTCTCTATTCTCCTATATTCTGCCTCTATTCTCCTGACCACTATTCTCCTGTACTATGCCATTCTAGAAGTTTGCACATGATAATTAAGTGTACATAGTAATTAATGTTGTACAGACACCATTTCCACCTTGTTGCACAGTCACCACAGTTATGGTGGCATTTCTGGAGTGACAATGGAGTGAACAAGCCATCATATGATCGACGCGAGCCAACGTTTATTGGCTCTTGCTAGCAGGAAGATGTTTGGCTATGTAGTCAGTGGCGCCAGACGGTGCAACCTCTCCTTATAGGCTAAGTCAGTCCAGGTGGTCGGACATCTGACCAGGTGACTCGTCCTGGTCCCAACAAGGTTGCTAATGGAGGGTCTTAAAACCTGTCCCATGCATCACTGGCCACATGGGGACCACAGCACAGGGCATAGAAGTGCGTGACTCGCAACCCCCACACTTTGGGGAAACCTTTTGTGCCTTTATATACAGCGGCATTCAGTAGAAATAGAATATTCCATAGTGTATGTATTTTTTAATACATGGAAACCTATTGGTGTATGCCTGTACGGTAGCATACATCAGAGGAATACTTCAGGGAAATCTTTTTCATGCATCTTCCTAATTTATACCCGTAAGTGTGAATACACCCTTACACTGCATACACTTATGAGATACAACACTAGGTTCACAGTAACGTTGTATCTCTGATTGAATTCGTTGGAATTTTATCTATTCCCTATCATAAAGCAAAGAACAAGGCTGTCACTGACATCCCACCCCGAAGGAAGGCAGCGTGCTATAGAGTGCAGCCACTGCAGGAATGTACGTCTGCTTCCCTGTTGTGCAGCATGCAAAATATTAGGACAGGATATGATGGGGTTAATCATATATGTATATAGGCTACGATGAATAATCTGACTGTGTGGTTACCATGCCATCCTCCTGCCCTTAGAGAATCTACAAAGCTTCTGTTGTCATCCATCTAATATGCTATAACACGATTATAATACAGTACTTAGGGCCGCCATTGTATACAGCACTGACTATAGTTCAGTATAGCTTTTCTTATTACCCTAAGGCCCAGTTCACATCTGCATTCAGATCCCCCCCCCCCCAAACGGAAAACTATAGGTATTAAAAAGTGGTTACCTTCAGGAATCCCGCAGACCTCATAGACTATAATGGGGTCCGTGTGGTTTCCGCACGACACATATGGAGAGAAAAGTGCTGCTTGCAAAACTTTATTATAGTCTATGGCCATGATGGCGAACCTATGGCATGCTTGGCAGAGGTGGCACTCAGAGCCCTCTCTGTAGGCACCCATCAGTGGAACAAATTATACTGTGTGGGGCCCACTGTGGAGCAAATTGTACTATGTATCAGCCACTGTGGAGCAGATTGTACTGTGTATCAGCCACTGTGGAGCAGATTGTACTGTGTATCGGCCACTGTGGAGCAAATTGTACTATGTATCAGCTACTGTGGAGCAGATTGTACTATGTATCAGCCACTGTGGAGCAAATTGTACTATGTATCAGCCACTGTGGAGCAGATTGTACTATGTATCAGCCACTGTGGAGCATATTGTACTATGTATCAGCCACTGTGGAACAGATTGTACTATGTATCAGCCACTGTGGAGCAGATTGTACTATGTATCAGCCACTGTGGAGCAGATTGTACTATGTATCAGCCACTGTGGAGCAGATTGTACTATGTATCAGCCACTGTGGAGCAGATTGTACTATGTATCAGCCACTGTGGAGCAGATTGTACTATGTATCAGCCACTGTGGAGCAGATTGTACTATGTATCAGCCACTGTGGAGCAGATTGTACTATGTATCAGCCACTGTGGAGCAGATTGTACTATGTATCAGCCACTGTGGAGCAGATTGTACTATGTATCAGCCACTGTGGAGCAGATTGTACTATGTATCAGCCACTGTGGAGCAGATTGTACTATGTATCAGCCACTGTGGAGCAGATTGTACTATGTATCAGCCACTGTGGAGCAGATTGTACTATGTATCAGCCACTGTGGAGCAGATTGTACTATGTATCAGCCACTGTGGAGCAGATTGTACTATGTATCAGCCACTGTGGAGCAGATTGTACTATGTATCAGCCACTGTGGAGCAGATTGTACTATGTATCAGCCACTGTGGAGCAGATTGTACTATGTATCAGCCACTGTGGAGCAGATTGTACTATGTATCAGCCACTGTGGAGCATATTGTACTATGTATCAGCCACTGTGGAGCAGATTGTACTATGTGTAGGCCCTTCACTTTTTTTATTATCACACAGTATCTGTTTAATAGCAGACAAGTGATATTATTACAGACCCTCCGTAATTGTCCACAATTGTGGATCCGCACAGTATTAAGATTAAATCGCCATGTTGGCATTTTGCAATAAATTAATGGGTTTTGGGTTGCAGTTTGGGCACTTGGTCTCTAAAAGGTTCACCATCACTGGTCTATGGGTTCCGCGGGTTTCCAGGTATCCGCTTTTAATGCGTATAAGTTTCTGTTCGGGGGTCCCCAAGCGGTCTCCCCAAACGTATACCCGAATGCAGATGTAAACCAGGCCTAAGCTTCCATCTGCGCTGACATAAAGCACAGTCCTAGTGTAATACGTACAAATCACAGGAGCACATGATATCACTTATCGCACCCCCACCCGCCGAGCCTTCACTATAGCACAGAACTATTTGCTTAGTATTCCCGTGACAAAGGATCATCTTTCCATTAACCGCTAACCCTGTAGAAGATATTTCAGGAAACCATGTTACAGGGTTATTCCTGGGTAATGCATGAGCGAGCCCCAAACCTTTTGTCAAAGTCCAGTGAACACAGCTACAAAAAAACGTGGTGTTTTACAGTAACCGCAAGGTGGATGATATTCATAGGACATCAAAAAAATGGTGGGACAACCCTTTAGGCTTCCGGAACGCCAGAAACCTCTGTGGATAGCTTTGCAGAACAAAACAGCGATGCGTTACTGACTGCGTTTTCCCTGCGTAGCTTTTTCGCCACGACCTGCTTAGTGGGGCCTCAGTCATAAATAGAGCTGTAGCAATATTTCCTCCACTTTAGAGGGGGACCCAGGAACCCACTGACCTAGCCACGGACTTGTCATTCCCAGAATACGTGGAAAACTCCACCAGTCTGAACCTAAGCAATGCTGTGTCAGCGAAACAGCCTGGACTTTAGACTAATACATTACAGCAAACTAGAGAGATTTGTTGCTGCGGCTGATATACTGTATATAGTTGATAGAAGAGACGTAGATACAGCCAGATCCCCTGAGAGCAAATAGACGTCTTAAGTATTAAAATACATTATCAACCTCATTGATCAAATAGCAACTAAAGCTCAGCTTCCATTTTACAAACACTTGGTATCCATGTCATCCATGAATATCACTAACCCATACATTTGAATGAATGGACAGGCACAGGACCTGCTCTATATTTTGCGGCCTGGACCCACATCCATGGCTGGAGCTCTTTGTGTGTTCATAGAGATGAATGGCTCCGTATACCCGGGCCCGCAATTGCAGATAATATATAGCATCTAACTATGGTTGTTTAGGCCTTAGGTATGCATGCTGGAGAGAGTGAAATGACTTCTGATTCATGTGAATGATCCGCTTGTCTTTGTCTTTATAGGTGCTGGCAGACCCGAGACACCATAGCGATCACCAGACAGGAGGAAGAACCTTGAGCTTTAATCTGGGATAGGTTGCTATTAAATGGCTGATAAACAAATCAGGTAACCATGAAGGGAAAAATCATAGCTTATATTCAGATTATCATTTCTGATCCATTTACTTTACATGTCCTGGTGCGGTTTTATGTAAGATAAGATAAGATATATATTATATATATTATATACTGAATTCATTGGCTTTCCTTGAATGTAACCCCGCGGTTGGAGATATCGGTGCCCTTAGTTTCAGCGCCGATATCTCCCCACTGTCAGAAGGGCATTCCTCCTAGCTTAGTGTCAGAATTCAGCGCACTGTCGGCCTTCTAGCGGTATATAAAACCGCACATCCACGAGGACATGAACGGTCCTTTTTGAAGTAATCTCCATTGATCTATTCTACTAGTTTAGGCATTCATGTATCTCCGTGCCAAAGCCTGAGGCTGTCTTGTGTGGTGCCCTCTGCCCGTACATGACATGGGCATTGTCACTGTAGTTACTATTTATTGTCGTACCTGGGCAAGTGCCAGGCGTGGATTCTTAGAATGAATGCGATCACTCTCTGCCCATGATATTGTAATACAATATAAAACACTAAATATAACTTCGAGCCTCTCTCTCTGAACAGCCTGAGATGTGTAACCAGGACACATAGTATTCACCTTCCTTAGAGAACGTCTCAAGGTCCATAGTTCAGAGGCATGACTCCTAATCTACACCAAGAATCAGAAACAATATTTGACCTGATTTCATACAATGACTCTAGGACTAGATGAAGCTGTTCCCCGTCCTCTGGGACTGCTAAGATACATTTGTAGAAGGTATTAAAAAGCTGATATCTTGGCTATTCAGTAACAGAAAGCTTAGTGAGGAGCGACATAGAGGTGCAAACACCACCTGATA
The DNA here is from genome assembly GCF_031893055.1 of Leptodactylus fuscus. Taxonomy (NCBI): domain Eukaryota; kingdom Metazoa; phylum Chordata; class Amphibia; order Anura; family Leptodactylidae; genus Leptodactylus; species Leptodactylus fuscus. The sequence goes on along the minus strand of NC_134271.1, from coordinate 20,633,619 downwards.
GGTTCCCTTTAAGGCCAGGGCTCCACGTGGTGCACAAACCATTGCAGTTTTGGAAATCGCAGCAAGTCAATTATACCTATGGAAAAGCCAGTGGATTTGGATCTATACTGCAGGGGATTGGACCATAGGACTGATAAACATGAGCGCTGCAGCCTCTTCAAACAAGTGATCGACAGGGGTCGAACCCCCACAACCACCTATTGATGAAGCATAACTCTTCAGTAAGTCCTGGAAAACCGCTTTAGGCTAAAGCCCCCTCGTTGCAGAAACGTAGCTTTTTTTGTTGCAGATTTTGGTGCTGTTTTTTGGGCCAAAGCCAGGAGTGGATTGAGCAGAAGGTAGAAGGACTTCCTATATCTGTTCCATTTATTCTGTAGCCATTCTTGACTTTGCAATCTGCAACAAAAAAGCTGCGTTTGCACAACATGGGGCCTTAGCCTTAGGCTGAAGTCCCACGTTGCAAAAACTGAGTATTTTGACCGATGTTTTATATAACCTGCAAAATGGTGAGATTCTGGATAATCCCGTCCATGTATTGTAGAAAAATACTCGCATAATATGCTGTGATTTCAACGGACTACCAAACACATTTGCAAGTGGTGTGCAGTGAAAGCAAATAGACCCCATAGACTATAATGGGGTCCGTGTGTTTCCCGCAAGATCTCTGCACGGAACATGCGGACAGGAAGGTATTTCAAAGGGCTCTATTAGCAAAATTTTGCTGTATGAGCCCCACATATGTGTGAATAGCCTAGGCTGTTCAGGCACCGCTAATCTAATTTAAAACCCCCCGCCCGTTTTAAAATAAAACTCTAAAAACATATATCGAATTGAAACCTGAACGTGCACGATGGGCGGTCGTGCATGACCCGATGTCATCTTTGGTCCCACCTTCCTCTTCTTTCTTCTTCCAGCGACGTCCTCCTCTTCTGGATCTTCTCCACCTTCATCTCCTGTTTTTCCGGCGGGTTGTGTTCAAATCCCGTGCGTGCGCAGTAGCGCTCCCTCCAGAGCACTACTGCGCACGCGCCGCCGCCATTTTTGTTGTAGCTCTAAGTATCCTTAGAACTACGCGAACATGCGCAGAACGCTCGCAAACGTCAAGAAGAAAAGAAGATGAAGGCGGAGGAGCCAGGACAGGAGGACGTCGCTGGAAGAAGAAAGAAGAGGAAGGTGAAGATGACGCAGAGCGTGCACGTTCAGGTATCATTTACATATATGTTTTTATAGTTTTATTTTAAAACAGGCGGGGGGGGGGGGTTAAAATTAGATTAGTGGTGCCTGTATAGCCTTTTTAAAGGCAATTCACGCATACGTGGGGCTCTATCAGCATAATTTTGCTTATAGAGCCCCTTTCACAATCTACTTTCCTGTCCACATGTTTCATGCGGGCAGCACACGGCAAGCACGCGGACCCCGCTATAGCCTAAGGGGTCCGTGTGCTTTCACTGCACACCACTTGCAAATGCGTTCAGTAGTCCAGTCAGTGCCAATGTGGAGTCCCTGAACGGATTACCAAATGCAGATGTGAACCAAAGCCTACTCTCAATGCAAAATTTATTCCAGGCCCCCCGACTATGATGCATGACATTTATAATACTGCTCTCTTCACATTGGGGAGAGGGACACTATGGTCCCCTATGGATTCTGAGACCGGAGGCGACTGCACCCCCTCCAGTTACGCCCATGGGTATAACACCTCATACTTCTCTTTTGTCTCTTGCAGTTTGCCCGCTAAGCTTATAAATGGAGGAATTGCTGGATTAATTGGCGTTACTTGCGTCTTTCCTATTGATCTAGCCAAGACTCGACTACAAAACCAGCAAAATGGCCAAAGAATGTACACCAGCATGTAAGTGAGAGGGTTCTGTATGGACATACAAGCTGTCCGCATGTTCTAATCCTGTATATCCTATACCCAGCCATGCCAAGTATACCCATCTGTCATTCATTCTGTTAGCTGATTTCTAAATTGTCTAAGATGGTTAAATAGTCCTAAAGACCCCATATTATTTCGGCACCATTTAGATTTGCTCCCACACCCATCTGGTTTAGCTGATCTGTATACTTTATATACCCGCTATATCCCCCCCTGAGATATCCCGTATACCTACATGGCAGGCATCAATTTCCTTGGCTCATCTTTCATTTTAGTGATTATTGATCTTTACAAGTCACAATGTAGAAGGAAAGCAATAATGTCTCCTACGTCTCAGAGACTGCCCTCTGCCGTGTCCTTGGAGTTGCGAAGGAGAAGTCATATGATGCTGAAACCACACAAAGTAAACATCCAAGCTGAGATACAGGAAACACGATAACAATGCAGAGTATGAAGCACATTACACATATATCGGAGGCTAAACGGTATCTTCCATGTCATGTAATACATATATATGGGCAAGCTCCGGGGGTCCATGTGTGCGGGCACACTTATAGTAATAGTAGGACACAAGCAGAGACATAGCTTGAGGTTCCTAAACCCCTAGACTCCAAAATCCCTAATACCTTGTGCCATTTAGAAGATGTATCTATAGCTATATATTATAGAACATATATTTTATGTGGCAGTGGGACCTTTGGAGTCTTCTCAGGATCCAGGGTCTGGTAGACGGATACAATTGCACCCTCTATTGCAGTGATCCCCAACCTTTTTTGCACCAGGGACCGGCTTCATCCAAGACCATTTTTCTATGGTCTGGCAGGGCGGGGTGGAGCTTTGGTCATACAGGGGGGGTTATAGGTGGGCACCACCATGTGGACAGGATGATCTGTGGGGCAGGCGGGCGTGACACGGGCATCTGAGCAGACATGGCGAATCGCTAGGCTGGATACTTCACGCTAGACCATATTGCTAAGGTAACGTGTAAACAATCAGCTATTGTGGCGTCCTTAACAGCTGCAGGACGCCGTGCTACCCGATAATTTACATGGTACCTTAGCGCCGTAGCCTACTGTGAAGTATTCAGCTAAGACTGAAGCCAGCCCGCCGCCCCTCGGACTGGCAACCCCTTCCCCCCCCCCCCGCCAATGGTCCGGTCCTGGTCCGTGGACCAGTGGTTGGGGATCCCTGCTCTATAGGAACACCCCTGGCCATAAGGCAGTTTGCTGTTTCCTAGACATGGTCCGGTCACTCATAATTTATGGTATTTGTAGCTATTTCATAGATCCATGTGATATTGGGGCTGCAGCCTTTGAGTCCTTATCATTGGTAACACTGTCTACTTAGTAGTGTTGAGGCAGGGTATTGTACCTTTGTCTCATTCTCTTGAGTGGTCTAAGGGTTGGTTCACATCTGCGTTTGGTAATCCGTTTGGGGAGTCTGCATGGAGACCCCCCCTGGAAAGGAATACCAAACGCAATTGCAAGCGGTGTGCAGTAAAAGCATACAGATCCCCATAGACTATAATGGGGTCCATGTGCTTGCTGTGAGATCTCTGCAGGGAAGAAAGTAATTCACAATCTACTTTCCTCTCCGAGATCACGCAGCAAGCCCATGGACTCCATTATAGTCTATGGGGTCTGTGTGCTTTTACTGAACAGCACTTCCAAATGGGTTTGGTAGTCCGTTTGGGGGGTCCCCATGCAGATTCCCCGAATGGATTACCAAACACAGATGTGAACGAGGGGTAACATTGCAGCACCCAACACTCCGCCTCTATAGTTATGACGTGTGAACAGTGACGAGGCTGCAGCACTTTACCATGGTCAGACAATTAGATCTGACATTGATAACCTACCCTGAAGGAGTGGCCATCACTATTGTGAACCCCAGAAAACTCCTTTAGGTATAAGTAAATTGATGTACATTATGCAACACCCTCTGGAAGATTCGGCCTAGAGCAAACTAATGACCACAAGTCACTGCTGCGAAGATCAAGACGTGTGTAACAGACAAAGACGCTGCCGGTGTGCTCAGAACAATGCACTTTCCGCCCCAGGGTCCAAAGTGTACATCAATGAGAGTGTCTGAGATTAGAGAAGCAGAAGCTGCCCCCAACTGTTCAGACTGAAATACTGCGCTGTGTACAAGGCGCCTGGAAAACAGAAGGGACAACGTCTAAGGGATCAAAGGCTGGACACATGAAATACTGAAAAATGATCTGTTCAGTTATGTTTTTGGTGTAATTTTCTATCAAAATAGCTTTTTTTTGTTGCAGATTTTGCTGTGTTTTTTTTCCGCAACGTGGAGCCTCAGCCTGAGAGTATATTCACACAGGGCATGGCATGGTTTTGTTGTAGAAATTTTTGTGACTGTCCCATTCGTGTGTGTTTGCTGCAGAAACAATGGAAGAATGGGAGTCGTTTCAAGAACAAATCTGCCACATGTGAATGTAGTCTTCAGTTCAGATATACAATATCAGTTATTAAAAACCTATTTTTCATCTACAGGTCAGACTGCCTTATCAAGACTATACGCTCAGAGGGATATTTTGGCATGTACAGAGGTACGTATTAGGCTCCAGTAAACATGCCGTAGGACTGGTCCCTATTGGCTTCATGCTCAGGGATTTTCTAAAAAGTCTTGACCTTTTAGTTGTGCTAAGGTGACAGATGCCATCAATAGAAGTAGTGTACGTAGGGGTAGAGGCAGCAGGCGCATGTATAGGGGTGTACCTACCATAGAGGTAGAGCCAGCAGGCACATGTATAGGAGTGTACCTACCATAGGGGTAGAGGCAGCAGGCGCATGTATAGGGGTGTACCTACCATGGGGGTAGAGGCAGCAGGCACATGTATAGGGGTGTACCTACCATGGGGGTAGAGCCAGCAGGCGCATGTATAAGGGTGTACCTACCATGGGGGTAGAGCCAGCAGGCACATGTATAGGAGTGTACCTACCATAGGGGTAGAGCCAGCAGGCACATGTATAGGAGTGTACCTACCATAGGGGTAGAGCCAGCAGGCGCATGTATAAGGGTGTACCTACCATGGGGGTAGAGCCAGCAGGCACATGTATAGGGGTGTACCTACCATAGGGGTAGAGCCAGCAGGCACATGTATAGGAGTGTACCTACCATAGGGGTAGAGGCAGCAGGTGCATGTATAGGAGTGTACCTACCATAGGGGTAGAGCCAGCAGGCACATGTATAGGGGTGTACCTACCATGGGGGTAGAGGCAGCAGGCACATGTATAGGGGTGTACCTACCATGGGGGTAGAGCCAGCAGGCACATGTATAGGGGTGTACCTACCATAGGGGTAGAGTCAGCAGGCACATGTATAGGAGTGTACCTACCATAGGGGTAGAGCCAGCAGGCGCATGTATAGGGGTGTACCTACCATAGGGGTAGAGGCAGCAGGCGCATGTATAGGGGTGTACCTACCATGGGGGTAGAGGCAGCAGGCACATGTATAGGGGTGTACCTACCATAGGGGTAGAGGCAGCAGGCGCATGTATAGGGGTGTACCTACCATGGGGGTAGAGGCAGCAGGCACATGTATAGGGGTGTACCTACCATAGGGGTAGAGCCAGCAGGCGCATGTATAGGGGTGTACCTACCATAGGGGTAGAGTCAGCAGGCACATGTATAGGAGTGTACCTACCATGGGGGTAGAGGCAGCAGGCACATGTATAGGGGTGTACCTACCATAGGGGTAGAGGCAGCAGGCGCATGTATAGGGGTGTACCTACCATAGGGGTAGAGTCAGCAGGCACATGTATAGGAGTGTACCTACCATAGGGGTAGAGGCAGCAGGCGCATGTATAGGGGTGTACCTACCATGGGGGTAGAGGCAGCAGGCACATGTATAGGGGTGTACCTACCATGGGGGTAGAGCCAGCAGGCGCATGTATAGGAGTGTACCTACCATAGGGGTAGAGCCAGCAGGCGCATGTATAGGGGTGTACCTACCATAGGGGTAGAGCCAGCAGGCGCATGTATAGGGGTGTACCTACCATAGGGGTAGAGCCAGCAGGCGCATGTATAGGGGTGTACCTACCATAGGGGTAGAGGCAGCAGGCGCATGTATAGGGGTGTACCTTCCATGGGGGTAGAGGCAGCAGGCACATGTATAGGGGTGTACCTACCATAGGGGTAGAGCCAGCAGGCGCATGTATAGGGGTGTACCTACCATAGGGGGAGAGCCAACAAGCGCATATATAGGGGTGTACCTACCATAGGGGTAGAGCTAACAAGCTGACCAATACAGTGTAGAGTAAAGGGAGTCTGTCATCAGAGCTCAGCCCCACAAATAGATTGATTCCGGGTTTTCCCCTTGTGAATGGCTGGTTATGTATTGGCATACAGTGCACGGATACGTTGCGGGCTGACTGTGTGCAGAATACTGCTTAAGACCAAGGTAAACGTTACATATCCGGCCTCCGTGCCCCTGCACCCATCCAGCCATTACAGTGGTTTGGGGGTGTCCTATGGCCACAGATTCTTGGCAGTGAATATGACACTTTGGTAACTCGCCTCTAGTATGTGAGCCGCTCCTACTACTGATACACCCGGCGACCTTATATCTAATGACATGGATGACTTTTCCAGGATACAGTTTGCATATTTGTATAACATATAAGATATATGGTCTTAATATAAAGCTGAATATTGCACATTAAGCACTTTCCAGCTATTACACGTGCAGGCTCTCATACTTGCTATATGTCTGCAGGTGCTGCTGTAAATTTAACTCTTGTGACGCCAGAAAAAGCGATCAAATTAGCCGCTAATGATTTCTTCAGACAAGCTCTGTCCAAAGATGGGTGAGTAATGTAAAGTCTAGGCGGGGAATGTCATGTCTGCATTGTATAGATGTGTATGTCAGGACATACAGCTGCCACTACAGACACAATGATCATACTGTGCTCAGTATATAAAAGCTATCGATATTTCATATGTATATTATGTATTTTGTGAGCATGTTAGGTGCTAGTACAGACATATAATATGTCGCCAATCTCCTGCGATGACTAAAACCAACTTCAGAACAAACACGTCTTACAATGATGTCCCAGGATTCCTCTTCTTGCAATACATTTGGTCACAAAATGCCGTAACCCAATACTAGACGTGCGCATTAGATTGATGTCGGCCAAACCTACTGATTTTAGCAGGACCAGCCAACCATGTAATGTGTATGGGGCCTTTCCAACTCTCAGATGTCAGGAGAGAGAAGGATAGGGTAGATGGATTTCAACATGCCCAATCTTAAGGAGCGGCTTTCATTCAGCACACACGCACACTTGTAAACAATAGAGGCAAATATAACAAATTATGTGTGGGTAAATGACCATAGCAACAAAGTGAACCAGCCACACAAAATATATGAATAAAAATTAACTTTTATTGAGTGCTCCTAAAAAGGTGTAGCAACATATATACATACAAAATATATAAACAAACATAAAACAAAATCATATAGGGGTAGACAATGCTACAAATACCAACTTGTCAGCCATGGAATGTACACTGGATGGCAACACTAATATCATGGTACAAAGGGCTCAACCATAGCTAAAACTGAAAGTGTCCAATAATAAAGTGTTGTAAATGAAAACAACAAATAATCAGTGTAATAACCCACAGATAGCTATGAGACTGCCCACATAGGATGATCCAAGATTAGCCTCCATACATACCAACAGTAAAGGGACCCGACGCGCGTTTCACCTGTGCTTGACAGGTTTCGTCAGGGGACGAAAACCCCTTTACTGTTGGTATGTATGGAGGCTAATCTTGGATCATCCTATGTGGGCAGTCTCATAGCTATCTGTGGGTTATTACACTGATTATTTGTTGTTTTCATTTACAACACTTTATTATTGGACACTTTCAGTTTTAGCTATGGTTGAGCCCTTTGTACCATGATATTAGTGTTGCCATCCAGTGTACATTCCATGGCTGACAAGTTGGTATTTGTAGCATTGTCTACCCCTATATGATTTTGTTTTATGTTTGTTTATATATTTTGTATGTATATATGTTGCTACACCTTTTTAGGAGCACTCAATAAAAGTTAATTTTTATACACATGCACACTTGGCTAAGCTGAGCATGCATTAGTATTGGGAGGTTGGAAGGGATAGCTGTTACCTGACCCTGTGTTTCGTAATCTGTTTGGGGAGTCCGCATGGGGACCCCCTGAAAGGACTACCGATCACATTTGCAAGCGATGTGCAGTGAAAGTACACGGACCCCATAGACTATAATGGGGTCCGTGTGCGTACCGTGAAATCTCTGCACGAGTCATGCAGAGAGGAAAGTAGATTGTGAAGAACTTTCCTGTACACATGTTCCCTACGGACACCGTGCGGAAAACACATCGACCCCATTATAGTCTATGGGGTCCATGTGCTTTCACTGGCACACCACTTGCCAGTGCGTTTGGTAGTCCATTCGGGAAGGGGGGGTCCCCATGTAGACTCCCCCAAACGGATTACCAACGCAGATGTGTACGAGGCCTTAGTGTGATCATTCTAATAGCAGCCCATATGTGATGGGCCAATGCCATATGAGCTATAGAATATAGAAATCCTGGGTACGGAAGTGCCAATGGAGCATTATACAATAGTAGGGGACGTTGCTGCTACACAATAGAGGATCACACTTGATTTTCAAACATAGTGTGGATTGTTTTTGCTCCAAATTTTAGTATTTGTTGGCAGCGCACAGGCCGCATGGAAAAGATAATGTGGATGAGCAGATAAGGAATGAGATGAGGAGACGCTCGGGAACAGATGGAGAGGAGGCAGAGTATACAGGGAAAGTGGGGGCGGCCGGTCTAGAAGAAAGACACTCACTTCATCTAATGGGGCAGAGAAAAAGAGGGGGTAAAATACCAAGTGCTAGCATCGTGTTTAAAGTTATTCTTGGCGGGTGGCGGCATTTATACAGCAGGACATCCAAATATTACAGGAAACATTTTCTGTACATGATATTGGGGTGGCCATCTTGTCATGCGGCAAAATCTGCAACAAAAAACTCTCCCTAATGATCAGGTCCATTCATCTGGACCTTATAAGCAGCCGATTCCTGAATTATCCGGTGACAGGTAGCCCGCTGGTAGATAATGGTTCTTCTGGATACCATCCAGCCTTGTCTCCTTAGTGGCATCCATGGCTACCAGTCTTAAAGCCTGTCATACTTTGTAAGTGGAGCCATAGTATATATTGGAACTGGATATATAATCTACATTAACTTTGCAAACAAACAGCTCTGTAGATGTACAAGAACCAGTTGGCCACCTCTGACACCTAATCTGAGCTCCTATAATACAATGCTGTCCTGGAGTTACTGTGTATAGTTTACTCTATAGTGCCCCCTACTGTACAGCTGGAAACATAAGTCACCAAGTCTTATACAGACACTGGGGGAATTCTAACTGGTGTAGATTTCCATTTTGGTGCAGGGACTCCTGACTGATTTATGATTTCCTAAATCTCTCTTTCCCTGGGCCAGTTGGACCCTTTATTAAGGCTGGCATATAATACCGCAGTCTTAATAGATTTATAAGCAGGGCATGCTGACAGCTTTGATCTTTTAGGCCTAGGTGCAGATTTGCAGAGTATGGACAAGTACACACTGCATCTGTGGATTCAGATTTATATACCAGGAAAAACTCAAACCAGGGGTGCAACAAGTAACCATGGGGCGCTATAGCAAACCTTGTAATGGGGCCCCCAATCTACCATGCTAGCTCAGCACATAGTGTACGATTACTATGGTCTTTATGGGAATAATGCACAGAGTGATGTCACAGTACAGGACTAATGTTCACTATAGCATCATAGCTATAATGCAGGGATAGGGAACATACGGCTCTCCAGCTGTTGCAAAACTACAACTCCCAGCATGCATACTTGTTCTGCTGTTCTTATAACTCCCTTGGAAGTCAATGGAGCATGATGGGAGTTGTAGTTTCACGGCAGCTGGAGAGCCAAGGTTCCCTACCCCTGCTATAATGGGATGACGTACATATAATAAGATCACTGTATACAATGTGACATTACAACATATGAAGAAAGCAAAGCAGTCCCAGTAAAGTAATGGCGGTGCAGTCAATCCCCATATCCCCTTCCATCAACCATAGCTGTCACCAATTGCACCCTAGAACTGGGCCCCATTGTATCTGCCATGTCTGCTATCCTTGTAGTTAGACTTGTGGCTCAAACCCAGTGTATAGAGAGTTGCAGTACAGTTAGGCAGTGTATACACTGCATTGCTCATTCCCATGGGTGTATACTCTCCGAATATATATAACTGATAGAGACTTGTGACATATGCCATACAGTGATATCCATCACATACAGGGACCAATTGTAAAAATACAGTATACACTGCACGGTTTAGGTTTCTTTTGCCATAGCCCTTTGTACAGTAAACAACCAGATGGCGGTTGAATGAACGCTCTTATAACTTTGTTTGGTGAATGGCGCCTATGGAATGGAAACATGACAGTGGCTTTTTCTGCTCTGTAGGTTTGGGCACAGTGTGTGCATAGTCTGACCTAACTTTTTAGGGAAAGTATGTTTATAGGTAAACTGTAAAATGGAGATCAGAAGTCGCCCGCTCTCACGTGAACGCTATTGCACAAGACTTGTATATGTAAAGTATCAGAGGACACGTGTGCAGCACACCGGAAGGCAGGGGAGGTAGCGCTTAATGGGGGGCTATGGCCAGAGAGCAGGAGGAGGAACACACTGAGTCACATCTTTCTTGACTGTTCTCATGCCAGAATCCCATCCACGTACATCTGTATTCTTCTTCTTCTGAAGTGTTCCCTTTACAGTGTGCAACAAAGCGGAGCGAGAGCAGGGGCAGATGGACCTGAATCATCCTGCGCTCCAAAATATAACATTTTTTGCTTCTGCAGCACTTGATAGGCCTGAATTGCTTTACCTACATGTATATGAGCGAGGATGCCACCTGATGTTCACACGGCGTACTGCAGTCATCTGCAGAAAATTAACCCCTCTCTGACTTACTCTTTGCTGCATATCTAAAGCAGGGTGTATTATAATGTTTCAGGCCCGGTTCACATCTGCATTCAGGTTTCTGATCAAGGAGTCTGCTTGGGACCGCGCGAAAGGAAAACTATCCGCATAAAAAACGGTTACCTAAGGAAACCTGCGGACCCTATAGACTATAATGGGGTCCGTGTGGTTTCCGCATCAAAAATGCAGAGAGAAAAGCGCTGCCAACCACACACTGCAGAAGAGTATCTACAGCGACATATCAGAAACCGGTGTGTGTTTGTAAATCGCGGCATGTCTACGGAAATGTCATTTTAATAATTGATTAATATTTTGTTGGCAGGCATTGGGGACAATATTATAATACGCTTTATTAAAGGGGTCTTCTGACCTAAAATGGGGGGTCCAATAGCCAGAACTTACACCACGCGGCTGTTTTGGAAGCCTGCAAGTGCCGAAAACTGCTCACGGAGGGGGAAACACGTGAAGTCTGCCCCTTTTCACATAATAGGAGTGGTGCTGCAGTTCCCTACAACCACCATACAGTGGATGGGAGCGCTGTGCTGCCCCTATTACTTGAATATTAGTGTCTGTGTATGTGTGTGGATTACGAGCGTTGTAAAAAAGTGAAGCAAAGTAAGCAATATTGATGAGCGAGTAGTATTTGATCGAGTAGGTATATACTACGGTATTCTAAATACTCATACTCGGTCAAATACCACATGGTATACGCCTTTTAATAATGTATTATTAAATAATTATTGAAATGTCTGGTGTGACCAGGGAGTGAATATGACATTCCAGGCATACGGCTATTTCTAACAAATAATGACATTTTATTGATTTTCGCTTTCTAAGCCCAATTAGACGGCCCCGACTATAGGGCTGTAGCCCACATCGGGCGGCCACCTGCTGTAATAGCTAATAAGCCAGGACTTGGGAACTATTCCATCAATTAAACAAGCTGAGAATAGATTCTGACCCGCGTCCTGTTTGAGAAACTCACGTCATGTCACAATGACTCAACCCATAAGCTCCTTAGAAGCGCAGCGCGATCTGGAATATTACACTGACAATATGTTTCGTCGCAGACTACATTTAATGCTGACCTAATTCCTATACAGATATCTCCTGGGCTCTGCCATAAGCATATACACCCAGCGGAATATGCTGAAATATACCCTATACTGTACGGCTTGTATATTGTGCTCCTAATCCGTATATACCTACTGTATATAATGTGGCCTGGTGTTCTATGAGATATCGCAGAAATGCCACTGATTCTAATGGGGGTCTTTACTGGGGGCAAAGGTTTCCTCTGCAGACTTTCTGCTTCCGTTATACCTATAGGGAAACCGCCTGCATCTCCGTAGGTATAAGGAACATGCTGCGATTTCCAAAACCGCAACGCTTTTGGAAATCACAGTGCCCGTTGCCCATATTTGGTAGAATCCCATCCACTTTGCGTAAACTGTAAAATGAATGCCGCATGTGGCCTCGTCCTATTTGAGTCTATAGGGAGAATGCCTGATGGGTGAAATTGGCACTTTTTTTTTTTTTTTTTTTTGGGGGGGGGGTCTGCAATGAGTAGATGGGATTAGCCAGAATCTTTCACTTCGCTGGTACTGTAAAGAGTTTCTGCAGCAGCCCAAATCGCTGTGTTCCCATAACGTGGGGTTTTAGCCCAAAGGAATATTCCAGTTGTATCAAGATATCACCTATCCATTGGATAGGTGATAACTGTGAGATCAGTGTGGAAGAAATCACTTGGACCCCCACCGACCATCTGCAAACATATGCCCTGCCACTCCATTCAGAGCTTTGTACTTGACTATCTACTTCAGTCCTATAGAGAACGAGTAGAGTAGCATTGGGTATGTTCGACTGTCTTATGGTTGGGGGGACCAAGAAACACAAGAATCCCCATTCTAGTGATAGCTAGAGGTTCCAGTGGTTGGATTCACACTGAGCAGTTCTTACCTATCCATTGGCTAGGTGTTACCTTATAACCAGAATACGGGGTGCTTATGGTTGCAGTCCAAGAGGTCCTTTTGCCCTGTATTACGTTTCGCTCTTATGTATGTTGCACTGGGTCATAAAGCTTCACGTCAGACCTTTGCTTTCCAAGCATACGAGTGTTTCCAGTGCATAAAATGGCGTGTTTTATCAAACACCAGAAAACACAGTAAAATAATGGACTCGGATGTAACGCCAGTGCGGTTTTTACATTGCAGGAAGAAGCTCACACTGATAAAGGAGATGCTTGCTGGTTGTGGTGCAGGAACATGTCAAGTAATAGTCACTACGCCTATGGAGATGCTAAAAATCCAGCTACAGGATGCGGGAAGGTTGGGTAAGAAATGTTTTATCATTGGAAGGGTCAGGTGACCACTTGAAGGACCTCCATACCCTATGTAAGCTTCTTGGGAATGATCCCCATGTAAAATCATACTAAATCAGAGGCATACAAGAGTGCAGTAAGGCCTCTACACCCTACTATGGCCCTGTGCATAATGGAGTCATAATACACTTGTGTCCCAGTAAAGGGCCTCCGAAATCTAACACTATATTGTAACGTATTAAACTGCACCATATAAGATGCCATTGGTCAAAAAGAAAAAAAATTGCAAACTGTGCTGACGGCCCTACAAGATACTTTTATTAGTTTATGTCTCAGGTTTTTTCCATAGTTTTTAAAAGAAACCTTAGGACATAATCTGGGAATAATAGCAAAACTCGTATGACTCCTCCAGAATAGGGGGGCTACCTTCCATTAGGTGGCGCCAGAAGCAAAATTCCTCTTTTTCATGGTCTGATAAGTCCCTGTACCAGTCTCTCTGTCTAATAATAATAAGTCCCCCAATGTATACTGGTTATGTATTCGGATGTAACAATAGGCGTTAACTCTTTGCACATTTTATTTTCACAGCTGCCCAGAAAAAGCTCATGGCCGCCCAGGCTGGTGTGAATGGTGCCGCGGTAGAGACCAGCTCCGCACGACCCACTGCCATGGCAATTTCCAAGGAACTTTTGAGAAGCAAAGGCATTGCTGGGCTGTATAAAGGCTTGGGAGCCACTATACTAAGGTTAGTACCACCGGTATCAGCGTATACTTGGTTAGATAAACAGCTATTCATTGTATTATGTGTAATATAACCACAGCAGCTTCACGTTGTCTACAATATTACTAGTGGATACTGAATACACCGACTCTTGGGCATAGGTAAAGCAGCAGGCCTCTATATAAGGACTAAAGACATCTGCCAGAATAGAAGAAGTAGGCCGCAATGTTATGTGAAGCTGTGCCAGTCTGCCCCCCCTCTGTGACACTTTCCTTTGTGCTGTGCCAGTCTGCCCCCCTCTGTGACACTTTCCTTTGTGCCAGCTCCTTGTCACTGGTTACAATGACGTCTGGTATCAGACAGCTGCACGGCCTCGTGTCTCCACGTTCACTATAATTTGCTCTGTCATCCCTTATAGTTATAGCCCCGCTAACGCCACCATTTCTTTGTATTACAGGGATGTGCCCTTCTCAATTATTTATTTCCCTCTCTTCGCCAACTTGAACAAACTAGGGCAGAAAACGCCGGATGAGAAGTCTCCCTTCTTTGTGTCATTCCTTGCAGGCTGTGCGGCCGGGAGCACGGCGGCGGTCGCTGTTAACCCTTGTGATGGTAGGTCTTAGAAGTAGAGGGATAAGAAAACGCCAGCAAAAGTGCCAAAAATCTATTGCATGTGGGTTGTGTCATTATATTTATAACACTTCAGTCTTTGGGTTCATGTTCTGTGATGTTGTAATATTCTGAGGCCTCGTAGACATCACTACGTGTGCAGGCCCGGGCTCTCCTGATGTGGGGCCCGATGCTCCATATCGATTATTATCTACCCTGCTCCATGACATAGGAAAAGAGTGGAATGGAACCCACCATTGAAGCCAGACGGGGACGAATTTGGTGCATTGTGTGATTGTGTAGTCTAAGGCCCCATGTACACAACCTAGTGTGCTATCCCAGTGCGCTGTCTGAGTGTAATGTCCGTGTGTGCTGTCCGGGTGTACTTTCCAGGTGTACTGTCCGTGTGTGCTGTCCGGGTGTACTGTCCAGGTGTACTGTCCGTATGTTCTGTCCGAGTGTACTGTTCAAGTGCGCTGAGTGTACTGTCCGAGTGTGTTGTCCAAGTGTACTGTCCGAGTGTGCTGTCCAAGTATGCTGTCCAAGTGTACTGTCCGTATGTTCTGTCCGTGTGTGCTGTCCATGTTTGCTGTCCGTGTGTGCTGTCCGTGTGTGCTGTCCGTGTGTACTGTCCATATGTTCTGTCCGAGTGTGCTGTCCGAGTGTACTGTTCAAGTGCGCTGAGTGTACTGTCCGAGTGTGCTGTCCATGTGTACTGTCCGAGTGTATTGTCCAAGTGTACTGTCCAGGTGTACTGTCTGAGTGTACTGTCCATATGTTCTGTCCGGGTGTACTGTTCAAGTGTACTGTCCGAGTGTGCTGTCCATGTGTACTGTCCGAGTGTGCTGTCCATATGTACTGTCCGAGTGTACTGTCCATATGTTCTGTCCGGGTGTGCTGTCCGGTACTATTCTACTCTGTGAAATTGTAACGGATCAGAACCCCCCACTGAAATCGATGGGGGACAATCGGCACTTGGATAACATCTCAGTGCATTCCTCTACATCAGGGATAGGGAACCTTTGGCTCTCCAGCTGCTGTGAAACTACAACTCCCAGCATGCTCCATTCACTTCCATGGGAGTTCCCAGAACAGCAGAGCCAGTATGCATGCTGGGAGTTGTAGTTTTGCAACAGCTGGAGAGCCGTACGTTCCCTACCCCTGGTCTACATAATCACCCCCCCCCCCCCCCTGCCCTGCACACTCAGCCATGCACCTGAGGCCTTATTCTAGATTATTAGTTAGTTTTTAGTGAATTTGGGTCTATGTTTAGCAGGTTGTTGACCGATCGCTGACAATTTGCTTAATTTCCCCAGTGGTGGCGCTGTAGAGAAGTTGAACACTTGCTATTGCTTCTTCAGTGGGGTACATGAGTAGATCTATGATACTGGAATACAACAGCTGAACATAGGGGTTGTTTATTTAGTAAAATGTTATCAGAATTTCTCCGATCTCCATGCACATTATTGCTATTCGGTTATTTATATGCTTGCTGATTTTAACATCTCCGCGCCATATTAATTCTTGTTTTCCAGTGATAAAAACCAGACTGCAATCCTTACAGAGGGGTGTAAATGAGGATACATACTCAGGGATTATAGACTGTGCCAGGTAAGTATAAGGACCAAATGTTAGAAATATGTAAGTTACTCCGCTCTTGAAGTAAATGCTAAGGGTTTTTAGTGTTGGATTGAGGTTACTTGGGCCCACCTGATAAAATAATTTGGGGGGGCCCACCATTCAATATTCTCTAGGAAGTAGACCAAAGTACTCTTCAAATTTGGGCGTCTGCATATTCCTGTTTTTCTAAGAAATAGCTCCCTATGGAAAGCGGCCACAGTATGCACATAATATTCGGGTGGTCATTAGTGCCTGTTGCTTGGCCATTAGTACCTATTGGATGGCCATTAGTGCCTGTTGGGTGGCCATTAGTGCCTGTTGGGTGGCCATTAGTGCCTATTGGATGGCCATTAGTGCCTGTTGGGTGGCCATTAGTGCCTATTGGATGGTCATTAGATGGCCATTAGTGCCTGTTGGGTGGCCATTAGTGCCTATTGGGTGGCCATTAGTGCCTATTGGATGCCCATTAGTGCCTGTTGGGTGGCCATTAGTGCCTACTGGATGCCCATTAGTGCCTGTTGGGTGGCCCTTAGTATACAGGGATGCAGTATTCCTTCCAGCAGTGTGAAGATAGGGTCCCAACCCATCTCAATGGAAGAATGGACTTCACACAGAAGTCGGGAACTTAATCACCATTTATTCACAAGTAATGTATTCACAAGTAGAGTGACTCACTTTACTTGTGAATATACTACTTGTGAATAAATGGTGATTAAGTTCACGACTTTTGTGTGAAGTCCATTCTTCTGTTGGATGGCCATTAGTACCTATTTGATGGCCATTAGTGCCTGTTGTTTGGCCATTAGTTCCTGTTGTTTGGCCATTAGTGCCTATTGGATGGCCATTAGTGTCTGTTGTTTGGCCATTAGTTCCTGTTGGGTGGCCATTAGTGCCTGTTGTCCTAGCCTCTGTAGATATAGTCTTCAGTCCGTATTCCCTCTTACAGTCCTATGAAAAAGTTTGGGCACCCCTATTAATCTTAATCATTTTTTGTTCTAAATATTTTGGTGTTTGCAACAGCCATTTCAGTTTGATATATCTAATAACTGATGGACACAGTAATATTTCAGGATTGAAATGAGGTTTATTGTACTAACAGAAAATGTGCAATATGCATTAAACCAAAATTTGACCGGTGCAAAAGTATGGGCACCCTTATCATTTTATTGATTTGAATTCCCCTAACTACTTTTTACTGACTTACTGAAGCACAAAATTGGTTTTGTAACCTCAGTGAGCTTTGAACTTCATAGCCAGATGTATCCAATCATAAGAAAAGGTATTTAAGGTGGCCAATTGCAAGTTGATCTCCTATTTGAATCTCCTCTGAAGAGTGGCATCATGGGCTACTCAAAACAACTCTCAAATGATCTGAAAACAAAGATTGTTCAACATAGTTGTTCAGGGGAAGGATACAAAAAGTTGTCTCAGAGATTTAACCTGTCAGTTTCCACTGTGAGGAACATAGTAAGGAAATGGAAGACCACAGGGACAGTTCTTGTTAAGCCCAGAAGTGGCAGGCCAAGAAAAATATCAGAAAGGCAGAGAAGAAGAATGGTGAGAACAGTCAAGGACAATCCACAGACCACCTCCAAAGAGCTGCAGCATCATCTTGCTGCAGATGGTGTCACTGTGCATCGGTCAGCAATACAGCGCACTTTGCACAAATAGAAGCTGTATGGGAGAGTGATGAGAAAGAAGCCGTTTCTGCACGTACGCCACAAATAGAGTTGCCTGAGGTATGAAAAAGCACATTTGGACAAGGCAGCTTCATTTTGGAAACAAAAATTGAGTTGTTTGGTTATAAAAAAAGGCGTTATGCATGGCGTCCAAAAAGAAACAGCATTCCAAGAAAAACACATGCTACCCACTGTAAAATTTGGTGGAGGTTCCATCATGCTTTGGGGCTGTGTGGCCAATGCCGGCACCGGGAATCTTGTTAAAGTTGAGGGTCGCATGGATTCCACTCAGTATCAGCAGATTCTTGAGAATAATGTTCAAGAATCAGTGACGAAGTTGAAGTTACGCCGGGGATGGATATTTCAGCAAGACAATGATCCAAAACACCGCTCCAAATCCTCAGGCATTCATGCAGAGGAACAATTACAATGTTCTGGAATGGCCATCCCAGTCCCCAGACCTGAATATCATTGAACATCTGTGGGATGATTTGAAGCGGGCTGTCCATGCTCGGCGACCATCTAACTTAACTGAACTTGAATTGTTTGTCCAAAATACCTTTATCCAGGATCCAGGAACTGATTAAAAGCTACAGGAAGCGACTAGAGGCTGTTATCTTTGCAAAAGGAGGATCTACTAAATATTAATGTCACTTTTCTGTTGAGGTGCTCATACTTTTGCACCGGTCAAATTTTGGTTTAATGCATATTGCACATTTTCTGTTAGTACAATAAACCTCTTTTCAATCCTGAAATATTACTGTGTCCATCAGTTATTAGATATATAAAACTGAAATGGCTGCTGCAAACACCAAAATATTTAGAACTAAAAATGATTAAGATTAATAGGGGTGCCCAAACTTTTTCATAGGACTGTATACAGGCCTCATTCCAGATCTTTATCACTTATACAGATTGAAGGCCAGACCCCTCTTTTAATACAGACCCCAAATCACACTTCACCTCCATATACAGATCCCCAATTTCTTTTATAGACCTCCTGCCCCCCCTCAATATTTATAAGTAAAAGATGTCACAACATGTCAGCCAGATACCTCTTCATCACAAATCCTGTTTCACTGGACACAGCTGTATAGAAGGGGGGGGGGGGGGGGGGTGACGAAGATGATGATATTGATGATTGTGAAGGCGTTGGTACATGGGGCCTACAGTAGAAGAATGGCTGGGGCAGCAATAGGCAAAACAGACACAGAACGGGAAGCGCATACTAGGAGTATGGTAGAGTTGTGTTAGGTTGTTTTTCCCGAATTCTGTACCCCGGAGTCTAACAAAAAATATTAGGGCACCTCTAACATATAAATAATAGGGATCCTCATGTGTGTTACAAGACCCATAACAGAACACTAATGAAGAGAAGAGTTTGCACAGACATAAGAGGGATGCTCACCCTTGGGCGTCTTTCTGTATCCTGAAGTCTGTGACATGTTCCTAGGCTATATGTACCGTGCCTAGAGCCCCAGGTTATCTAGAGCCCAGGGCAACTACCTACTTTGCCAGCTCCGGCCTCATCACACTAGGCTTGAGGTATAAATATTGCATCAATTTGTCAAACGTAGGACTAATACTTTATAAAGACTTGAATTGCTTTTACCCTATTTCCCAACACGTTCCCTATTTTCTATTCACAGGAAGATCTGGAGGAGCGAGGGTCCCGCTGCTTTCCTGAAGGGGGCATATTGCCGAGCTTTGGTCATTGCTCCACTCTTTGGAATTGCACAAGTCGTCTATTTTATAGGAATTGGTGAATTTATTTTGAGCTTTTTACCTTCCAAGCGAGATTAATGACAACCATCCAATCGTGCCCCCCCTTTCCTAGCTCCCTCAGCTTCCTTTTAATGGATTCTTCCTGCCCCTGCCTATTTATTGGTCATGGGTTTACACAATGGAAGACCTCCTTTTACCGGCGCAGTGGTATGGTCCACATGTGTTGAGGTTACTTGCAGAACTTTACTTAGCTTTCCTTACTTGAAGGCATGAAACAATCATACCGAAAATGGGCAAGAGCTTAACAACTCCAAGGAATCTGCTTCAGGCAAATTTAACTCGCGACTTGCTGGAACAGATTGTGACGGCCTTTGTTTTTAAGAGTACAATTGTATCATTAGTTGTTTGCTCCGCTGCATGGACCTGCAACACACTGGTCTCATGACCATCCTCACATCTCCAGATCTAGAATGTGTATTTATTGGTAATACTGAATGTGTGATCTCGGATGAAAGCATTCCAATAAGATTTATTCTAATTTATTCTAATTGTCAGATTATGTGGAAAATTTATGTCTGGCCCGGTTAGACGGTTCTTTACCAAAAGCATATATAATCATGTCTACAAGTCGGATATATTTGGTTGAGTGGAACATTTTGTACAATTTGTGTTTCTATGTACATATATACATTGTGATAACTCTGCGGTTGCTTGTGGGTTTATTATAGCAATATATTTGTGCGTCTCCATCTTCTAAGATCACTGACAGCAGATGAAGCATTGCTGTATAGGGGGCCATTATAGTTTTATTGGTTAGGGTTTCATGGTGACTTTTTGGTGTGATAGAATGGACGCCAACGTCACAACATTCAGTGTAAGACCGTTGGTACAACCCATGACTTTACTATGGCCCCTTTGTGTGTCGCTGACCATACATTTTAGATATATATCGTCCAAACTCACCTATCTGATGGACCCGGACAACCATCTGATGTGTATGGAAGCCCCCAGACTCTCCCCTGATACCAGATATTGAGAGACACAACAATAAGACCGTTGGATCTCAACATACCTGATCCTTTGATCATAGGAAGAAGCCACGTGTTCAGAGATGTCCGACAGTAGCTTCCTCACCTATGGCCGTTCAGAAAACATGCATGGTCATCCAAATTGAGCATGCACGTATATGATTGGGGAGGAGTAATATGATGAGCAGGGGAGGTCAGGAGTGATAGCTGTCGAAAAAATAAATGATCCAGCCCTGTAAATGTGTCTCTCAGCAAGCACTAGTTTACAGGGCGGCTTCTTCTAACCTCATTGACTGACAACCTTCCCTGTGTACATACATATAGGTAAGGCCGAGGTCGGAGAAGTGATGTCCTGGCCCTTACTAGTGGCGAGAAGCATAGTTACAGGTAGATCATACATTCCCAATATCTTCTTTTAGGAGATGGAGCAGCACAGATCTGATAGATCCACTATGAAGTATATAGAGTACAGTGGTCAACTACACATCGAGCCGTTCATGCATCTGACAAAGGCCCGCTTCACATCTGTGTATGGGCCATTCCGTGAAATTTGCAGAGAGAAAAAGTCCTGGAAGCAGCGCACGTGGAAACCACACGGACCTCATTATAGTCTATAGGGTCCGTACGTTTCCACCTTTTTATGCAGATAGGTTTCTCTTTGGGGGATTCCTCAAACGGAAACCCAAATGCAGATGTGAACCGGGCCTTAAAGGTATTGTTGTTGATGAAAAGTTCTGCAACTTGGGGATGCCACTTTCTTTATGTAAAATAGTTGCAAGGTGCATTTTTGCAATGGCCTGGCCGCTTTCCACAGAGTGGGGCATTGGGCGCACCACACTGATCATTATGTAGGCCATTTTTGTGGTGCAAATGATGACACCTAATAGAAAACTGTTACCTAGTGTAGCCAAGACAAATGGACTCCCAGAGGATGTGCCTAATTCGTGATGAGGTGTGCGCCTTTCCATGGATTAAGCACATCCTCCGCCAACGCAGTGGTCAACAAGACCAGTGTACAATAATCTTTCCGTTTCAATATTTCAATATCTCTGCTTGCTGTCTATGAACAGAATCGCTCTTGTTCATAGAGAACCAGTACTGGCTTAATGCTTCTTACCGCTGAGGGTTCGTTGCAATTTTTGCCTATATATTGTAGCAACCACTCGGTGAGATTTATAAGGCCCCACGAGGCGTCCCGCAGCAAAAAAGCGTTGTGGGAAAAACCATGACGGCATCGCGATTCTTCCCGCAGCGCTTTAGACAGTTTACGCTGTCATACTTCAGTAAATGTCAGCCAAGGCCTATTAGAGAATTGCAGAACTTCTCATTATACGATATAGGTTCAGTGTGAATGGCAGGAACGAGGACCAAAGTCGTCTGCGGGCGGGGGAATGAGCAATGTGTTGCAGTCCCATGTGGCAGTGCACTAGTCATCGGTATTATGTTTTTTTGCTGTAGTGTTTCTTAGATGTCACTTAAATGTTCATGGTGTACGAGGCGGTGATGTGTATCTTAGATTGTAAGCCGGATTGTATTTTGTTTTCTACCTTTACTTTATGGGATCTTAAAACAACATGTGTCTTTATTCTGTAGATATGAGGCTGTGCATTAGGGTGGATGCGGATAAGTCAATAGTTTTATATAAGATTTTATCTCTTAAATGCTGAATCTTCTGGTTTATCTATATGCTGTCCTTCATCTTAACTAGGTTGTTCTAGAATCAACAGAATCCATAGCTGAGACCCCACTGATCATAAGAATGGGGGACCCGTGTCCCTTATTTGATCCATTCCATTCAAAGTCTATAGGCGTGCAATGTACTCAGTGTCCGTCAGTCCCATAGACTTTTTTAACAGCTGATTCGACCAGGGGACACAGGACCCCCATTCTTATATTTGGTGGGATCCACATCAAACAAACCTGAATCTTGTCGATGTGATACGTGTTGATTCTGGGACAATTTCTTGCTGGAAATATATAAAGACCTGAAAACGGTTCAACCAGATGTGAGGAATACTCTACGCAGGTTAATCCTTACGGACCACCAGATTAACATGTAGAGGGGGTTGTCTAACTTGGGGCAACTGCTTTCCAAATGCCTTGTTAGGGTATATGGATGCAATAGGGGGGGTTCACCACTCTATGAGTCAAATAAGGAGACCTGGTATAAGGGCGTCTCACTTTCTGGCAGACCCAACCAGTCCATGCATTCAGTGGTCGCCCATTGATCTCAATGGTATACATGTAATGCAACCTTTCCCTTATAGCTGATCACTGGAGTGAGAGAAGCCGGTCCGTGCTGATCATTCGATCGATGGGCCAAATAACAATAGATATACTGAAAGAGGCCTGGTCTTTTACTGAAAAGGTATCAAATACACGACCTACTGTATCATGGAGAGAGGCCATACTTACTGATACAAGGGTAGGTTAAAACATCCCTTCCCAACCTTATGCAAACAAGTCATAAGAGCAAGATACCAATGAATCCTATCATCCAAAAGGCTCCTATATGGAGCCAGTCACACAAATACATGTAGTGCACCATAACTGCCTATACTACTAGATCAGGTCAATGTAGAAATTCCCAAGTTACAGGAGAAAATATTGGTGCTTATGTATGAATACTGGTGCACTGTCTCTCCTCCGGTGCAATGTGCATGGCATGCATCAAGAAGGCACATGAATAGGATGTAAGGGTTGACCTGGCATATGTGGCTATCCATTGGTGAACAAAGTCTGCCGGTGTTGTCTTTTCGTTGCCTAAGCCTCTTTCCTAAAGGGGTTTCCCTATAAAATTACCGTATTTTTCGGACTATAAGACGCACCTAGGTTTTAGAGGAGAAAAATAGGGAAAAAAAAATTTCAGGCAAAAAATGGTAAAATATTTAATATATGGGAGTTGTAGTTTTGGAACAGCTGCAAGGCCACATTGACAGGTGACCCTGCAGCTGTACGGGGATGTATAGGGCGTTTTTTTTGTGGGGCCAGGTGTAGACAGGGCATTTTCAGACACAGGGATACCTAATGTATATGTTTCACAGTAATGTTATACTTTTATATGTATTCTAGGGAAAGGAGGTGAACTTTTATTTATTTTATTTTTTATTATATTTTTTTTAAGTGTTTTTTTTTTTTTTTTTTTACTATTTTAATATCCCCCGCCTAGGGGGCTTGAACCTGCAATCATTTGATTGCAAGTCCCATAGACGGCAATACAAATGTATTGCCGTCTATGGGAGATTCTATACATTACTATCGCAGAGGGTCATAGACCAGCCGCGATAGTAATATATATCTATGACAAGCCTGGGAGCCTTCATTAGCTCCCGGCTGTCATCGGAACAGGCCGGCTCCTGCGGCCTCGCCGTGCAGGAGCCGGCCTGCATCACTAAAGGTATGAGGCCGGGGGGGGGGGGCTAACTAACTGTCGGGACCTGCGGAGGAGCAGTGGGTTTGCAGCATGGCCGTGCTACTGCCACCGCTGGTTTTCTTCAGCGGCAGTAGCGCGGCAATCCGCAGGCCCCGGCAGCTAAGACAGTCCCCGGCATCTGCTGTAATAGACCGGCGGATGCCGGGGAGTGTCTTAGCTGCCGGGGCCTGCAGTATTGTCACACCCCTGCCGCTGAAGAAAACCAGCGGTGGCAGTAGCGCGGCCATGCTGCAAACCCACATTCAGACTATAAGACGCACCCTCATTTTCCTCCGAAATTTGGGGGAAAAAAAGTGCGTCTTATAGTCCGAAAAATACGGTACTTATTCCCGATCCACATAATAGAGGATAAATATCTGATTTTGGAGACCCCTGGTGATCATGAGTATGGGGGTCCTTCAATCCCTTGTGCGCATGCGTGACTATTCCTCCATTCACTTCCAGTGCGCATGCGCACTGCTGTTTTATTCACAAGGGACTCAGGTCTTGTCCCAATAATCACAAGGTTACCTCCTATCTTGTGGATCCATATACATGTATATAGTAGGTGTGCGGTTCACAATACCAACCACCTTATTTCATACAATAGTTTACATTTTCATGGGAAAAAGCCATGAACAATTTAGAACCGGAAAGTAATGAAGTCACTTAGAATGAATAATTCCCGGGCTTTGCGATTCTGCTAATAACCATGATGAAATGATCACTGGCCATTTTCCTAATGATTTGGGGCAGGAAAAAACAACACGGCTTACAGCCATCATTAATTAATCATATTCGGCCTAATTTCAGCTTCAGGCTTGGCTGAGCCCGAACGTGTCCAGAGAGATTCGAGAGGGTTCGGATACACAACTGAAAATCAGAAGTAAGAATTCTATCTAGAAATCTCTTCTTATCGACTGATCTATATATCTATCCATATATATATATATATATATATATATATATATATATATATATATATATATATATATATGAGCCCCGCCTTCTCTTGGAGGACCCAATTTATTACAAAGCATTACAGATAATTCATTTCAATGGGAACTGAGTAAAACTCTATTTTCCTGGTGGTGGCGCTGTAGGGAAACTGAACACCTTCTGCAGGGTCCTCCCACAGCTAAGAGTCGATCACTCGGGGTCTTAGTGGGACAAGGATTATCCCAAGTGGACAACTACTTATACAACTACAATATACTCTCAGCACCACCAGGTTTAAAATATATCCTGTCTGCTGACATCATCAATCCAAAGCTTGAATGGACAAATCCTTTACTATATAATATATATATATATTCAGGTCAGTGTAATATAATGATATGCATACTTGTAAAGTTAGCGATGTTAGTAGCGCCCCCTAGGATAGGTAACATAGCACCCTATCTAGTATCACTTCTTGAATGGATATTTTATTGACCTAGATGTTTGCTGGCGGCAGCACAGACTGAAGTGTACAGTTGCTTACTATTGCCTAGATGTATCAGCGAGTGCCTATTTACTCACCGATGATGTCACCTACAGCCATGT
Organism: Leptodactylus fuscus; assembly: GCF_031893055.1. Taxonomy (NCBI): domain Eukaryota; kingdom Metazoa; phylum Chordata; class Amphibia; order Anura; family Leptodactylidae; genus Leptodactylus; species Leptodactylus fuscus. Next base: position 20,608,026 of record NC_134271.1, on the reverse strand, counting down.
GATGTCACATTACTAGAAGTGCTGTCTGGAGGCATAGCATCTTTTCACCGTACTATATGCGGGTAACTAAGCCTTCTAGGAATCATGACATGTCACTGACACAATTGTCCTTCCAGTTAAAGGGGTTTTCTGATCCCAAATGGATTTTGCATAGTGGATAGGTGCACACACAGATCAGTTGTTTTGGCAGCTTCTAGGTCCTGCAGTAGTGGACAGGGAGCGTATATAGTCCACTCCTGTATAAGGGGCAGTGCTGAAGCTCCGTCCATTGTGTATGGCTCCCGGGTACCTGCAGCTGCTCTCCTATTACCTGTACAGGATCAGACTCCATAGACTTCCCGTCCACTGCAGCAGTTTCTGGTGCCCGGAGATTGCTGAAACGGCTGGACTGTATCATGTTGGACACCTGTAGATCAGATGCTGGTGGCCTATATGAAAAATCCATTTGGGGCTGGAAAAACCACAAAATGTAATTTTACATTTTTTTTTTTATTAAACCCATTTTCAAGTACCCCATTAGGGCTCCATTCCAGGCCCTTCATCTATTGGACAGAGGGAAAAGCACCTACAAATTGCTCCTATGGCACTACATGGACGGCCCACCTCTAAAAATTGTGTAATTTTGTAGGAATTGTGTAATATTTCATCTCGCCTATGGTGGCGCTGTTGGGAAATAAAACACCTGTTGCCAGGTTTCTCTAGTGATTGCGTCAGATCACTGGGGTCCTGGCAGTAAACAGGTAGAGGACCCCTTTAATGGTCAAAACATCATTGAGTGAATGAACCTAGAATGCAATGGGGTAAGCGGAATCCATTACTATGGGGCACGGCGGTCATGCTGCTAAAGGATAAAGTGGATTATTCCCTCCATACTAAATATGACAATGTGGTTGGTGTAGAGCATCCAACATACTTAGAGCAATTTTGTTTTCACCAATTTTCTCATAAATTCATTTTATCAATTTATCATAAATTCTATCATATTATATTTATTATCATGTAAAGGCGACTCTCGTCATCACAGACAATATCTTATCATGTCATTAAACTATAAATATGGAACATTTACAAACTTTCATGATGAAAATTGTCCTATTGTTTTGTATCTACAAATTCAAAACCAATCTGCACATCTCCATGGTATCAGACTACGACCAGTCTCTGTATGGAGTCTCATCCTTCATCCATACTCCTTCTCATGTATAGGCTACTTTTTTATTCCATACATTAGTTAGGTTCGCAACTGGTTTTGGATAGATGAAAAAACGTTACTGCAAGCTCAGACTACACGGCGATACACTGCCATGGCGATACACTGATCTGCCTGGGAGCTGTAGACACAAAACGTAAGGCAAATTTTTGAAGTTGTTTCATCCTCATTTTAGATGCTTAGGTTTATCCGTTCTTATAGAGATATGCGAGTAGTACTCAATTGAGTAGGTATTCGATTGAATATTACGGTATTCGAAATACTCATACTCGAGCGAGTACCACTCATTATTCAAATGGAAAAGTTCGATGCAGAACCAGCATTGATTGGCCGAATGCTATACAGTCGGCCAATCAACGCTGATTCTTCTCCTACCTTTAGAAGTCTTCTCCGTGCAGCGTCCCCGCGGCGTCTTCCGGCTCTGAATTCACTCTGCCAGGCATCGGGCCTGGGCAGAGCCGACTGCGTATGTCTGCTTGTAGTGCGGACATGCGCAGTTGGCTCTGCCCAGGCCCGATGCCTGGCAGAGTGAATTCAGAGCCGGAAGACGCCGCGGGGAAGCTGCACAGAGAAGACTTCTCGGAGGATCCAGCCCGACCCTCACTCGTGGACTTGGTAAGTATAATTTGATGGAATGTTGCCTACCCCTGAAACGAGCATTTTCCCCCCATAGACTATAATAGGGTTCGATATTCGATTCGAGTAGTCGAATATTGAGGGGCTACTCGAAACGAATATCAAGCATTTTACTGTTCGCTCATCTCTACGTTCTTATTATCCTACACCAGTTAGCAGTCAGGCCTAGAAAGGACCAAAGCCACTTGTTGACCATGAATTGTATGCCGTAGTGATAAATTCTATTCAATTGTGCAATGTAGGTCAGAGAAGAGACCACTAGTCACGTGCGGAGAGGTCTGAGACGCTGCTTGTTCTGCAGATCACTACTTGTTTGAGCCTTATGCTTTTAAATGCACTATAGCATTGCTAAAATGGACCCAACGTCAGCCATTGTTTTTCCTCCTGTGAATTTTCTATCTTTGTGTTGTTATTTGCTATATTTGTTGTCCTTGGTGTGAATCAGAAGTGCATCAGCAGTGACCATTCCCTGGCTACGCCCCGTGTACGGTGATAGCACTTGTTTTGCCGATCCCCAGTCTAATGCATTCCATTCTAACCACACGACCTTCACCATCCTATTGCCGTTGTCGTATCCCCAGACTGATCCACCATTTTCTGTTTACTTACGTGACTCTTTATGTTCCCTTTGGACTCGTCATCTATGATTTTGTGAAAAGTATTGTACTTAACCAGACAATGAAATGTCATTGAAAATGCTGCTTTAAAGACAATACAAAAATGTTATTTTAAAATGTTTTACAAAAAAAAACAAAAATAGTAAATTTTGTCTGATGTATTGTAATGTATAATAAAGCTAAATGATAATGGTGTTTTATCTGATCCATCTTCTCTGAGTCCATACTGCAAACAATTACAGTCAGGCAGGAAGATTCTCCTACAGGTTAAAGGGAAACTCTACTAGGCTCAGGTAATCCATGACTGTTAAAGGGAATGTGTTGCCAAGAAATGGCCTATTGTTTAATCCCCATGTTTTTTTTTTTTAACTTTTACTGATGATTTTTATTTTTCCTTAAATCAGTATCTAGTATATCAGATAATATGCACATGCTTGCAGAGAACAGACTCAGTGTTATCTGTGTGTTGACATAAAGAGATATCAGACAAATCAGAAAACTGCAATTATCTGAACGGACTGTCCTGCCAGCAGAGCAGTGAGTGACGTCACTTGTCCTATCACACAGGTCTGTGGTTATGGAAACCATGTGTAAACAATGGGAGGAATACGTTCACACAGCAGGCAAACAAAGCAGCGATTCTACAGCAATAGATTTAGCAAAAGTCTTCAATTTACATAAGCTATCAGTACAGAGAGGATCCTTGAGACACTTTCAAGCAATTTTGTACACATTGTTTTCCAGCTATAACTTTGTCATGCTACCAAATTTTTTTCCAGTGTTTTTTTCACTACCCAACGGGCGGTTTGTACACACCTGTTTTAGATACTATTTTGTCATGGTCTTTTGTCGTGGCCGTAGACCAGGGGTAGGCAACCTTCGACACTCCAGCTGTTGTAACACTACAACTCCCAGCATGCATACTTGCTTTGCTGTTCTTGAAACTCCCATAGAAGTGAATGGAGCATGCTGGGAGTTGTAGTTTCACAGTAGCTGGAGTGCCGAAGGTTGCTGACCCCTGCCTTAGACGCATTTGCAGTCCAGAAGATATTCTGTACATCTACAGCTGTCTAAGGATAGGTAACACATTTTAAGATAAGTGATGATAATCACAAATAAGTTTCAGATAATCGTACAGTAGGTAGGAGTCTACGGCAGAAATCAAAATGGGGTCCTCGATGATTGGGGTCTTGAAGGCCTTGACCACACTGATCATGAGAATGGAGCCCTGCACTTTGCTATTTTCATCAGTCCCTTTGAGTAGAGGCACGGTAGGCATACTCGACCACTAGTCCATTCAATTGGAGCCCATGGGACCATTGTTCTCATGATCAGTGGCGATCCCACCAACTCCCATCAGACGCTTATCACAAGTTTCAAACTTGGGAAACCTCTTTTAACAATTCCCATCCCAATCATTTGTTGCTACCTAGCCCCCTCTATCTCATTGTAGAAAAGATGGTAGGGGTTCCTGCGATGTTCAGTCCCCCCAGTGTTCACTGCTCTGAGCATTATAAGATATGGGGCTGGTTTAATAACACTTTTGTTGCTGACAGACTCCCTTTAATATATTTAGACTAACTTTACTTTAACTGTAACATAATAGAGAAGATAAAGACTGGACATCTTGGACTTCCATTAAGTTCCAGTTTGATTTCATTGTCTTTGTTACTGCAGAAGCCAAAAGTGAGAAGGTCCGATGTTCATGTTTTTATGTATTATATAAATTCATGTTCTTAATAAAATTTTAATGAACAAAAAAAGAGAGATTGGAAAGAACCTTGTAACTGGAAGAAAATGACCATGAAATGCCCCATCTAGACAATGGTTACCAGGCTCATACTGTACTAAAAATGGACTAATGTTATAGAGTATAAAGTATCCCGAGGATCTCAGCAGGGACCATTACAATGTTTATAAATCATGCAGACCTTATAGTTAATGGGATTTTCTCTATGTCAGTAACAGGATCTTTTATCGTGTCTCGGGACCTGGATCAATTGGCAACAAAACATTAGGGATAAAGTTTAGTATAGCTCGTATTAAAGTGTGCATGCTCCCAAGTTAGACGGTAAAAAATAATTTTTAAATCTGCCCCCCCGCCGCCCCCCGTGTGAACGAGCCCTTAGGCTCTCAATATAATACATTGCATTATACTGGCATCTCTATTGCAAGTTACATAGAGCTGTCTGCCATATGGGCCAGGACTTGCGTCCTTATGCTTCGCAATGCAAGTTCCTGCTCACGTGACGTCCTACGTGTCATTGAAGATGGCCGACATTTACGGGGATTGCGCCAGAGAAAGGGAGAGGTAAGTAACAGCATTTTTTATGTTTGTATCCTCCTCTGGATCTCCAATTATTATACTCTGGGGTCTGTTCATGGGTGTCTACAATAGGGTATAATACTGTGTGCAGGGGCCACTATGGGGTATAATACTGTGTGCAGGGGCCACTATGGGGTATAATACTGTGTGCAGGGGCCACTATGGGGGATAATACTGTGTGCAGGGGCCACTATGGGGGATAATACTGTGTGCAGGGGCCACTATGGGGCATAATACTGTGTGCAGGGGCCACTATGGGGCATAATACTGTGTGCAGGGGCCACTATGGGACATAATACTGTGTGCAGGGGCCACTATGGGGCATAATACTGTGTGCAGGGGCCACTATGGGGAATAATACTGTGTGCAGGGGCCACTATTGGGGATAATACTGTGTGCAGGGGCCACTATGGGGCATAATACTGTGTGCAGGGGCCACTATGGGGTATAATACTGTGTGCAGGGGCCACTAGGGGGTATAATACTGTATGCAGGGGGTACTATGGAGCATAATACTGTGTGCAGGGGCCACTATGGGGCATAATACTCTGTTGAGGGGCCACTATGGGGCATAATACTATGTGCAGGGGCCACTATGGGGGATAATACTGTGCGCAGGGGTCACAATGGGGTGTTCCCCCTAAATTTTTTCCCAATTTAAGCACTGTGTGGATCCCATACCTAGGTTTAAAGTTCAGCTCTTTACAATAATTAATAACTGCTGTTCCACGTTCTAGAACAGTTGGAATTTTTTCTCTAGCCCTCACCATTCCTGAGCAATCACTGCTGTTAGTTTTGGTGCCTGATATACGATTTAGTCTCTGTATTGTCAGGAGGGCGGTGTCAGGCAGGAGTAGACAAGGGGTGTGATTCCGAGCTCTGGCACTGGCTGCTTCTGATTGGAGCTCTGAACCACACCCACTCCCTGACACCGCCCTTCTGACATTACAGAGCTTAAATAGCACATTAAGTATCAAAATTTCCTGCACTTGTTGCTCAGGAATGGTGGGGGCTAGACAGAAAATTCCAACTGTGCTGGAATCAGTGGAGGTTATTAACAAATAATAGCTAGAATTAGTGGAGCTGCCTGTCCCTGTCATCTCCAGCCGGTACATCCTATAAAGCAGTATATGAGAAAATATGACGTAAACAACCCAATGGCTGCTTCCAACTAGGAGGTTAGGTACATCTAATATTTGGAAACTGCATAAACAAAAATTTCCAAATATATTTTTATTATCTAAACCACTCATGCTGCCAACATAGACAATCTTAAAAGGAAACAAGGCTAGAGGGGGAATCTAAAGTATCCCAAGACTTCATTGTGACTTATTTTTAATGCCTTATAACTGTGTATAATCCTATTAATATTATAAATGTGAAAGTTTGTGAGTTTGGATGTTTGTGGGGTTGTGTGTTCGGATGTTTGTTAGTCAATCACGCAAAACCCGCTCGACCGATTTGGCTGAAATTTTCCACAAACATAGTTAATACACCCCATTGCGCAATAGGCTACTTTTCGTCACAATAGCGCACATACGTTTTTCCCAGGACCCCCACAAACCCCAAACTCACATCACCATCTCTGCAATCTCACACACTTTGGACCATAGCAAGCCACAAAATTCATATTGCCCTCTGCAGCCTCGCCCCTAACCCCACACAATCACATATACATATACTTTACCACTTTGCCCCTCACCTTACTGATACTCCAGGAGGCTCTCTTTAACGCTCCGGAGCAGCCATGTTTGCCAACCCCCACCGCTCTGACAATCCGCGACACCACCCACCCATGTCAATACCCCTAGGCGGTCTAATAAATGCAAAAAAAAAGTTTAAAAAAAGTAAAAAAAAATTAAAAACAAACAAAAAAAAGGATTAAAAATTCAAATCACCCCCCTTTCCCTAGAACACATATAAAAGTAGTTAAAAACTGTGAAACACATACATGTTAGGTATCCCCGCATCCGACATCGCCCGCTCTACAAAGCTATACAAATATTTTTCCTGTTCGGTAAACGCCGTAGCGGGAAAAATGGTCAAAAGTGCTAAACCGCCATTTTTTCACTGTTTTGATTCTGATAAAAATTTGAATAAAAAGTGATCAAAGCAATAACATTTCCTGAAAATGGTAGAACTACAAAGTACACCCGGTCCCGCAAAAAAGAGGCCCTATACATCCCCGTATATGCACGTATAAAAAGTTACGGCTGTCGGAATATGGCGACTTTTCAAAAAAAAAAAATTTTTAACAGTTTTGGATTTGATTTTAAGGGGTCAAAATGTAACTAAAACCATATAAATTTGGTATCCCCGGAATCGTAACGAAACACAGAATACAGGGGACATGTCATTTTGGTTGCACAGTGAACGCCGTAAAACCAAAGCCCGTAAGAAAGTCGCAGAAATGCATTTTTTCTTGAAATCCACCCCATTCTGAATTTTTCCCCTGCTTCCCAGTACATTATGTAGAATAAATAATGGTGGCAACGTGAAGAAAAATTTGTCCCGCAAAAATTAAGACCTCATATGGCTCTGGGAGCGGAGAAATAAAAACGTTATGGGGTTTAGAAGGAGGGGAGTCAAAAACGAAAATCAAAAAATGCCATCGGCGGGAAAGGGTTAATTTCAAATACCTCTGTCCCAAAGTCACTATGTAAAGTTTCTCACAACACCGTATATATAGCAGCTCAAATACAAATTAACTTCAACACAAAAGTCTCACGTATTCTCTGAATTACAACAAAAACAAGATACAAACTTACATTTCATATCCCATACCTTATACACAGTACGAAAACCTTACCCGCGCCTGTATATACACACTGCTACAATCACCGCAGACGAAGTCGCGGGTAACAGCTAGTGTAAACTAATAAACCAAGACAACCTGCAGCTTGCTGATAGAAAGTGATGGAAACAGTGGTAAACCTGAAGTGATCTCAGCTAGAAGCTAAACCTTTGGCATCAACTGCCTTTCTGTATTGTAAATAAAACTCTTTGACGTCCAACCACGGCCGTCTCTTGGCCTTAAAGGGGTTTTCTGGGCTATAAACTTATCCTAAGGAGAAGTCATCAATATCAGATCAGCAGGGGCCCAGAACTGATCACCCCATTGTCCAGTTGTTGTCAGAAAATGGAGCAGGAAGCTGTCAGGTCCGCTCTCTTAATAGGAGCTGATCTGCAGTACCTGTTCTGACCACTACACATAGAATGAGGCTGTTTCTTGCTCCATTATCTGTATATCATCCGGTGAGAAGAGCTGATCAGTGGGGTGCTGGGTGTTGGACTCTCACTGATCAGATGTTGATGATGTATTCTTAGGAAAGACATGAATATTTTTATCCTGGAAAACCAAGTGCTAAGTATGCTGCAGGCCTGGATGCCAGATTGAGCATGCACATGCAAGTGTACCAAGAAAAACTGATGGAAGGTGGAAGGTCATGCCAGATATTGATGCAATTTAGATTTTGCTTTTGTTCATCAACTTCATTTTCTGAAATTATAAAAAGAAACTGTTAACGAATAATGACACAGGCCCGGCCGATGGGACGTCTGGGATGTCACCAAACAGGCCCGAAGCCTTCCGGGGCATAGGAGAGGTAAGTAACAGTGTTTTTAATGTTCCCTCACCTCCCCTGGCCCTCTGATCGTCTGAAAAAACCCCTAAGTATTATGATGGCGGTGTTTGTGGGGTTGGTGGGCATGCAGCCTCACTTACCGATCCCCGGCCTTGCTCAGAGCCGCCTCTGCAGACGGGAAAGCACCGGCGGCCATGAGCAGGAGCGAGGATTGGTAAGTAAATAGGGCCGGGTCCATTAATGTCCCGGGCCCTGTGGCATCCGCTACCGCTGTTACGCTCCTGAGAGCCCATCTCTTCCAGAAAGCCTATAGTCTGCAATAACCCTTCTACCACTACAATACTATCTGAACAGCGGCTACCTCACGTAATGTCTGCTTCCCCATCCCTTATAGCAGGGGTAGGAACCTTCGGCTCGCCAGCTGCTGTGAAACTACAACTCCCAGCATGCTCCATTCACTTCCATGGGAGCTCCAAGAACAGCGGAGCCAGTATGCATGCTGGGAGTTGTAGTCTTGCACCAGCTGGAGAGCCGTCCGTTCCCTACCCCTGCCTTATAGTGTGCAGGCCCCGTGGGCAGGCTCCTCGGTATCCGTCAGTCACTATATTCGGGTTATTGTACTTGCTTTGTATTATGTATGTGAACCCTTTGTAAATAATGGCGCTCTAAACATAAATAATACTACATAAGGAGTTATAAGATGACGCCATACTATACTAAGAGTGCCAGCAGGGGTCAGTTACATCATGGCCTATACCCCTGACCCCTATTATACTAAATGTGGGGGGTGGGTGAGGGTGATGGGGCACATTCGGTCCTGCCAGCATTGTCTATGGCTCCCTCATTGGTCACAAAGTCTCTCTCGTCACATTGAGACGCCGCGTAGTTTTCTGACACTCTAGGTACTTTCTATTGCTTAGCAATGGTTGCCATGGCCACTGTGACGTCCAGTGATGTCACTAATCCTGAGTCATGCTTTATTTTCCCTTGCAATCCGACAAGGTCACGTCCACTTTGAGGATAATGGGTGAAGTTAACCCCGCCGTTACCCTCCCGTCCCATCATCTCTGCCTGTCTTAGTAGACCAGGGCCCGCACGTCCAGCTCGCCCTCGCTCTTGGTTCTTTCCCTAATAATTTCAAATGTGAGAGCCGTGTTTTCTCTCCCCCCCCATCACTACGGTGCATTGGTACAGCCCAAAAACAGTGTCTAACTGTCCGGGATTGGCTGCAGCCTGCTCTCTACCCCCACTCTTCCCTGCAGTAGGCAGCAAGGCATTGTGGGAAACTCCCAGGTTGGTCCCTGCAGAGCATCCTCTGAGCTGCAGAGCGGGTGAAGCAGGGAGGTAATGTATTTATATCCTACTTATTCTTAGTCCCTTCCTTGTATAGATAGTATATATTCCATATTATATTTGCATGGACCGCTCGCCATTGCATAGACTTTCGTCCTGACCTGACTATTCTGAAGGAGAAAGACATTGTCATAGGTTTAGTATCTATATCTACCCTTAACTACTTAAAAGTGGCCCACATGCATGGGACTTGTAGTTCTACCACCACCCGGAGAGTTATATATGGTCTGTAGTATTGTTTAATATTAGAATATTTCATAATAACTCAATTCTATGTGACCGATGCTTATTTTTGCCTTACCTTGGCACGGCTATGTACTATAAATTGAAGCAGGCCTTGCAAATGATACATATAGTCTTGCAATTGTCTTTTTCTGGCAAGTGCACTGAAAATAGCATCAAAATCAAATTATATATAGCTTTAAAGCATCTGCTGTATCAATTCTTAGTTGTATCTGTACCTCGGAAAGCTGGGTGATATGGCCAATAGGACAGTTTTAGATCGCAGTGTTCCGATTTGTGATGCGGTGATATATATTGTATTCCGGCAGGATTGTGGTAAAGCTGGGTGTCAGGCTCTGGGTCAGTAGTCGTATCAGTTGTCACTGATATGGCGGGTCTCAAGGATGGCATCTCCTATGAAGGACAGGACAGCTCAAGGACTTATAGTTCCTGCAATTTTGGTGGAAACGCAACAGCTGATCCTGGTTTTCCGACGTGTGTTTCGTGTTATTGCTCGCTACGACATGTGAAGGCTTCCATGATAGTAGTAGGAAGGGCACTGACAGAGGTGACTTTGCGGTAGCTGCGGTTTACAGATGGATGCACAGAAATATCAACCCTGCATGTGCTGGAAGATATGCGATGCCTTTTTTCTAATGGTTTCGTCTAGCTTAAGTAATCCGAGTTGGCTCTCGATAAGCAAGGCCGGCTCGCTGTGCAGAGGGGGGAGGAAACAGGAGCAGAATGTGGACTGCAGCACCCATACTAAAGCCATCGCAGTGTGTCACCCAGCTTTCCCAAATACCGCATAACAGATCTGAATCATTTTACATCTACATAATTCTGTATTCTTTGTCATTTAGAAGTCAGGATGACAAACAGGGGCAGGGGGTATAGTCTGGCCTGGGGCCTGCTGGTGCCTATGGGGGTCCAAAGGGTTCTCGACCACATAAAAGGGCGATGCAGCGGTGTGATGGTATTTCATAGCAACTAGTCCTGCAGATATATTACTATAGAAGTTAACACCTATAGAGACTATATGTTGTCATTGCATACAATAGAATTGAATAGTCTTTGTACATGACCTTGCACTGGGCCCCAAATCTCCAAGCTAGCCCTAGATGTCAACCACTATGGCTTTCCTGGGTTAAGATATAAGTAATAAAAAGCTGCATAGAATTATAACATAGAAGCGAATTCTAGGATTTGTTACTTTTAGGTTATTATTGTCTTCTATGATTCTAAGAATGTCTATCTAGTATTAGTATATGTCTTTATATTGTGTTATAGATGTTATATATTGTATGATGTGTTCTCATCGTTCTATAAAATCTGTATGAATTGCATTTCTATAATGTACTAATATAATTGTGGCTCCTTCTACATAAACTAATCGATACATTAGAAATCCATCTATTGGAAAACCCTTCTTTCCGTTCGGCTTCCTAATGTTAAACCATCCAATTAGTTAATTCAGAGCTTTGCACAATTATATATTAATAGATCCAATGAGAGCTCTTGCTGTGCCCTGGGAATGTATCAAGAGACAATAGAAGCAAAGGGACTGCGGTTAAAGTGCCACATAAATCTTACTAATCGAAGTTGCATCCGGATGTCAATGCCAGGATGGGATGTTTTAATCTTGCATGGTACAGAAATGGAAATGATCATAGTCTAGATTCATCAAGTAGTCTTCTGCCATTGAGTATATTAGATAAGCAGAAATGAATAGACAAAATATAATAATAAAAAGAAATATGACATCAATTATCACACTAAGGCCTGGTTCACATTCCATTCCCCTCTCCGCATGAAAAATGTGGAGAGAAAAGTCCTGGAAGCAGCACCTTTCTCTTTGCATTTTTCATGCGGAAACCACATGGACCCCATAATAGTCTATGGGGTCCGTGGGTTTCCTTAGGATTATACGGATTAGGTTTCCATTCGTGGGGGTTCCTGGAGTGGACACCCAAGCGCAGGCCTAAGACTTTAAAGCAGATAATACTTCACATTAAGTCAAGGCTGTTCCAATGGTAAATTCCCAGTTATAGATGAGTATAAGGCCATTTAGTTGACTGATACAATTGAAGAATGTGTCAATCAAGTTATAGGAAAGGCCATTTTAACCCATCTTTCGGCTCAGTGAGAAGATATCACAAGTGCCCTCCCCCCCCAGGACATTCTTATACTCAGTTATACAGTACAAATACAATTGGTAAGGAGTTGCAGTTTGCAACTTCTAGGTGGAGGTATTCCCTGAGATTCTCCCTAGGAAAAGAATAAGCTAAAATTCTGCTACTCAACTCCTACTAGTACCAACCACTATTTCGAAGTGTGGAATCTGACGTTTTCTCCAGAGCTGGGTTGACTTGGCCGTGAAACCACGGAGTGTCAGACAAGGAGTGCACTAGCAAAATCAAAAAAGAAACCAGTTGCCTATAGGAGGACAAAGGGAGTCACAAACTAGCCAAGGTAGTACTAGAAGAGTAAACAGTAGCCAAAATGAGTATCAGATCAGAGTCAAAGTCCAAGTCAAAAAGTCGAATCTAAGAAGTTAAAGCCAAGTCCAAGTCAAAAGCCAATGGGTAAACCAGGAGAAATAGCCGGTAGTCTGAGCCAGGAGATCAGTAAGAGTCAGAGCCCACTTGTACTAGACAATAACAGGCAAAGATTGTATTTTAGAAGGGTCACTATACCCCGACTTGTACTTCATTGAATGATGAGGCAGATCTCTGACTGGGTCTATACCTTAAGGTAGGGATTGCTGGCCCAGGCACAGTTGTTTATTCGGTGGTCATAGAAATCTTAAGCCAATGACTGCACACAGGAGCTACTATACTGGGATTCCTAACACAATTTTATCTATTTAGGGGCAATTTTTTTAGGTAAATGAATGGGAAAGTTTTGTATCTTGGATGTGCTGTCTTCTCTGTTTGGAGTACACTTTCTTGTCTGTGTGATCCATACCATCATAACGACTTCTTCCAGCCAAAACTTGTCCCTCTAGAGTCTTCCATGGTTCCCATATTTCATGGCTCTCCCCACGTATTCCACACCTCGTCTAAAAGAGGAGTAGGAGTTTGGGAGGAAATCAACACAAACACGGGGAGAACATACAAACTCCTTCCAGATGTTTTGTCCTGGCCAGGATTTGAACCCAGGACTCCAGCGCCGCAAGGCTGCAGTGCTAACCACTGAGCCACCATGTTGCCCCTATTGCTTCCCTATTATTGTACCCGACATGTTGCAAAGCCACACAGATACTGACCCTAAAATAATAACGTCAAATAAATAGTGTTCTCAAAAATAGTGCCAACTAGTATTCCTCGAAAAAAAAAAAAGATAGTACCCTACACAGTATTAGTGACCCAAATTGTGCCCAAGACAGAAGTAGTGCCAACACAGTAATAGCACCTTAATGTGAAATGTAATAGTGCTCTTTTTGCTACACACAGTAATACTGACCCCTTTAGGCCCCCCACATTAATAGTGCTACCCTTTAGGCCCCACGCTGTGTAATGCTCTCTCCACTGTTGAAATAGTACAACCCTAGTACTGCAGGCCGATAGTGTCCTATTACCTATAAGAATATGTTCAGGCTCTGAGCCAAAGGTTCCCTTTGTCCCCCTATAGTTTTTAACTGTTTCGATCTAAAGGATGTAAGCACGGTCGGTGTCACAGTCAGGGGGCACGGTATATAGTAGGTGCACTGCTTGCCCTATGGTTAAAGCAGTCCTGATTATAGGCCCCAAACCCTCACCTGATCTGTTCAGTTGCTGCGGCTGTGTTCAACTTCAACTCCAAATTGTCACTCACATCATTGTCCACACATACTGTAGACACACAAATGCCACAATGTAGGTGACAGTCCCTAGGACAACCTTGAACAAGGACACAGCAGAATATATTCTCATGAGAACCTGGTAGTAGTACAGCCTCAGGCTTCAGGCCTGGAACTTTGTGGACTAGTAACTCACTTACCACTTACATCTGGTGGTAGTGGCAACCTCTTACAAAGCTCAATGAGGTTTCTCTAGAAAAGAACCTATTATGAAATATATGATAACAAATTGTTAGTGGTCTCGGAGCTAGGGTCACTCACAGACCCTGGGAATGAGAATTTCAATATTAGATAAAGAACTGAATGGGAACACCATTAGGTTTCTATAACTGAAACCTTTGAAGGTCAAAATTGTAATAATTTAATAGGGTCATCGGGAGTCATCAGCGAAAGATCGGCAGGGGTCTGACACCCAGGCCCCCGTGCGATCAGCTGTTTGAAGGGGCCACAGCACTTGTGTGAACCAAGCACAGCGTCGTACATTTGTATGTGCTTAGTATCGCCGCTGGGATCAGGTCATGTGACTGGTGAAGCGCCGCTCCCACTTCAAACAGCTGATCCGACACTGGAGACCCCATGGATGTTCAATTGATGATCTATCCTAAGGAGAGGTCAGCAAATGAAAAAATACCAAAAAACCAAAGTTATTGGAGATTGTGAATATTTCCAAGTACTTGACATATCGGCCCATTATTTATGAAGGTTGCCGCAGTCAGCTTCTCGCCAGCCTGAAATGGCTGATCCAGTAGTTTACACTCTGCATTAGGACAGAAATAGACACAGGAAGGTAAGGTATTAGTTGCATAGATAATGTGGGTAGAATTGTTGCAAAATAAGATCTTTATGTACATTCATTTAGGATATTTTACAAGTTAAAAGGATTTTCCTGGAATATGGATTTTATGGCCTATCCTAAAAATATCTGATCAGTGGGGGGGGGGATGTCCGGCTGCACAGGGCCGCTTCCACCACCCGTACTATGCACAACACAGGGCTGGAAGAAGGGGGCTCCATGCCCTGTGTAGTGATTGGGGACCATTCTCATTGAGCTGCAGTTAAGATAGGCCATAAAATCTATATTTTTGGACAACTCCTTCAACGGATCTTGGAGAGGTCAGCGTATAGCCTTACACAGCCACTGAGACCTCCACCAATCATGAGAATTGGAGAGCTCTGAATGGTGCAATGGTCAGACAGGTGTGTCCCCAATCCATTCACTTCAATGGGACCATTTGGCTATCTCCGGTGGACTCATTGACATGAACGGACTGAGGGCTCATCTGGAGACATCCTCGTTCCTGTGATTGGTGGGGGTTCCAGTTGATGGACATCGACTGATCTGTGGCTTACTCCCTAACCTGTGGAGATGGGAAGTCCCTTTAACAACACTTACCAAGCAAGGTTACCGGATGGTTGAATGAGATGCCTTCACTGCTGCGGGGTAGGTGGAGGTAGTGCTCTCCATAGATAGGTCTATAGGTCTTCTCGGCCTACATGGGCTGGTTTGCATACTGGCTTGTACTCCAAAGACTTCTGCATGTGCATGGATAACTGTATATGTCCTAAGACTAAGCAATTACAATCCATTTAGACTTGCTATCTTTTACTACTGAAGCACTAAATAGAGTTATTGTTTTTAGCTACTATAGAAGCAACAGGAATTCAAAATGGAAGCCAAGTCACGTACTACAAGTGTGAAGAAGACCGACAAGGGCGGCCCTGCTCCTGGAGCAGATAAGAAAGAAGGGTCCGTAAAAGAACAGTCTAACCCTACATCTAAGAAGACAACAGGAGACCCTGCACCGGTCAACCATGAAAGCACTAAACCTAGTGTACCTGAGCCACAGGGGCCACCAGCACCAACAGAGAACAAAACCAATGCCAATGGCGAGGAGCAGGAGGCCTCCAATGGAGCGGCAGAGGGTTCTGGATTTGAGGGCCTAAAACCAATATTAGTGGCTGCAGGAGTGGCCGTTGCTGCCATTGCTGTTATTGTGGGTGTTGTATTCTTGGCCCGGAAAAAATGAACTGTTAGTTGTACGTAGGCAAAAAAAAAAAAATGTATAAATTGTTCCAAGCAGGGGCTAATATGTACAGTTTCTTCCGAGAACGTCGCATGTCTCAGATTTGTTACTCATTCATCACGTGCAGCCATTCAGATGTCGGGAAGACGAAGATCACAGGGAAAACAACAATCTATAAAAATGGCTGCCCGGCTTTAAACCACTGAGCAAACAGCGGACGTGATCCTGGTGTGGACGGCATCGTTTTTTCCATGTATCTTTTTCTTATGTTTCATCTTTCATTTCATGTTTCCAGTGTTGATTTTTCTATTCTTTGGTATCCTAGATCCGTCATGGTCACACACTTGGAGGGACACCTTCCCCTTCATGGTTCTCATTCCTTTTCCTATGTCTGTATACTGTGCCAATGGCCATGTTATGATATGTTTATGATGTTCTTATACCGATGGGGCATACGCTGCTTATTAGTCCTTGCTAGGCTTTCCAACATGTATAATTAAACTTGATACTGACTCCCATAAGTGACTGCTATTTGTTATCCATGCCACATGCCAGTTGTCTGCCGTATAGGTTCTTGCCCCTGCTGCCTATGACTTCTATCGTGCCCTGATCTTTTGTACCGGTTTCGATTTCCGTAATATTCCTCCTCATTTCGGCTGCCAAGCGTTGGCGTCAAAACATGTCTTTGCGGTTGTTGTAAAAACGAGGCATGGAGAAGAGGGGATAAGTGATATCAGGCGAGCTGGAAATAGCCTGCAGATGTGGCTCAGATGATCGCGTAGTTTGTCCATTAAGTGCGAGATGGATTTGTACATTAGCTATTTATATGGCATTACAGCCCCTCTTCTACTCAGATACATGACTATAACAGCGGCCATCTTATCCATATTTAAGGGTTTATTTCAAGGGGTATTTCAAGTGACGGCATATCACTAGGATCACTTATGATGGATGTGATCAATCCTGAGAATAGGGGGGTCACAGTGCTGCGTTTTCTTTTAGGGGGCATTCACGCGGCGCAGATTCTGGCACGATAACTTGCGCAGGAATCAGCGCTGCAAAACAGAATCCCATTGACTTCAATGGGTTCCGTTTAACGTGCGTAACACATTGAAATCAATGAGTTAACAAGCCTCCCATTGATTTCAATGTGTTACTTGCGTTAAACAGAATCCATTGAAGCCAACGGGATTCTGTTTGGCAGCGCTGATTCCTACACGAGTTATCGTGCCAGAATCAGCGCCGCGTTACATCGTGTGAATGCCCCTCAGTGGTGGTATAGGGCGCTGTAGCCAGCCATATTCAGTTTTGCACTTTACACCGCAGTTACCTGGATAGCTTGTAGCACCGCCATACAGAGAAGAACAATGGTGGCATACAGTAGCGTGGCTACTTCCTTCTTTCTCAGGATCTGTACAGAACCAGTTAAGTAATGGTAATATCCTAATAATATGCCCGGGTTAAAATGATGTATTTCAGACAATTAGATTCTGTAATTGTTCTCGATTTTGGTTAGGCCGACCGACAATCTTCACATGACATTACAAAGTGATGGACCTATTACATGTGGTCTGGTTATTGTGTCCATTGCCAGATCATGACTAGCTTTCCCTGCAATCTGCTGCTGTGGTCAGAAATCTGGCCGGTCTACTCCATGACAGGGTTATTTGGGGGATACCCAGTACACTTGCACTTACCTCTATGTTTTGGGACATTGTGGCATGGTATGTTGTTCCTGAATATCATAATTGTAACAAAAAAAAAAAAAATCTAGCATTGCAGACACATTCATACAGGACATATAATGAAGGCAGGAATGACGAGAGCTCAAGTAACAAACATTAGATATTTGGCAATACATCGGCATTACCTCTGGTTTCAGGGATATCTCTGTATCTCATAGGCATCAGTGTCTATATACTTAACAGTGTTGGTTCACAGTGATGCATGTAAACTATAAATATACTGTGGTTAGAGAGAATTGGTCACCTCTCCTGACATGTCTGCTTCTATTCTTGAATGGGTTGTCCGAAATTTTTAGGAAATACTCTATATATTAAAAATATATTGCACAATTAAAACCATAGAGACAAGACACAAAACCTCACTTCATAATACAAGATAAGATTGTATGCACTTGATAAAGGGATAGGGATCCCGAAACGCGTAGTGTTCCTTGTTTCAAATAAAGAGTGATTTGCTTCCATCCTCATTAAGTGAGACCGAATACCTTTAAGGGTGCGTTCACACGATGTAAAATTGAGCGCAAGCTGGCACGTATACGTGTGTCAGCATTTTGCGCCCTCAAAAAGATCCCATTGATTTCAATGGGAGTTACGAGCGTATACGCCGAGTTATTTTGCGCCCGTAATTTTGCATATACGCTTGTAACTCCCATTGAAATCAATGGGATCTTTTTGAGCGCGCAAAATGCTGACACGCGTATATGTGCCAGCTTGCGCTCCATTTTACATCGTGTGAACGCACCCTAAAAGTGAGCGCTTTGTCCTAAAACCATTTCATGGGTATTCCGCCCAATTTCTGCCTATATATGCACAGGATAAGTCATTAGTATCAGATCAGTGGGGATCTAATATGCGGACTCTGCATTCACCAGATGATTTGGATGTATACAGCTGAAAGCATCAATGCTCCAAATAAAATGAATGGGAGCAGAGTTGTCGTTCCCCAGCATCGCAGTGTAGTCAGCCAGAAGCTGTATATAGTATACAAAGCCCTGCAGTGTAGCATTGGGACAGGGCAATGCAGCTCTGCTCCCATTCACTTCAACAGAAACTAGCAGACTAATTTGCTTGGACTCAATTTTACGATTAGGTCATCAGTATCCATCACCCGAGTCTCAGACAACCCCTTCACATTGCACTGTGCTTTCCTCTCTTATACCTCCTTATGACCACTACGTATTACTCTTTGTTAAGGTTACCCCAAGCTGGTAATGTCAAATTGTCAATTTATTCATAAATTTGTAGGAGGAATAACAGAGGGACCGTACATTGACTTAAATTCTATCACTATAAGAACGTTCCGAACGTGTTCTCATGTCTAATAGAATAATTTACTGAAATAGACATGTCAGGAGAGGTAACAGCTCCTCTTCAAGTACCTACTATATATATATCGACCTTCCATCAAATGATCTCTTGGTCTGTTTTAACTACTTTGAGTCTGCCCCTATTTTTTAAAGAAAAAAATACTGAAGCGTATGTATGCAATAAAGCAGTTAAAATACAATTACAAATGGATCAAGACTCTGCTAGAAATTGGATTCCTACTATGTCGTGGTTTGAGTCTTTTTCTAGATGTAATAAGCTAAATCGCATCAAAAAGCAGAATGGAGAGAAGAATTCTCCGCTTATAACTGCGAACCATCATCCATTTTTAATGGTTGCTGACATTTAGTGTCTGCGTTACATCATAGATTACAAGAAGGGCACGTCATTACACAAATCACAGCTCAAGGTTTTGAAAGACTTCTCACTAGATTTGGTTAGTCTTGAGAGTTCTCTGCTGGACACCCATCTTTTCCAATAGCGAGGGGTCATGACAAACGGAAGCTAATGCTCTGCAGGACATAAACATGAAACGGTACCATGTAATACCACGTTTCACCTGTAGTGGCCACTGTTCGCTGGAGGATCCACTTGCCAGTTCTGTCGTGATCGGCTGATCGGCGCATCCTCATTTTATGAAAGGATTCTCTAATGTAATATTTTGCACTTTATGGAGCAAAATAGTGATTTTATTATGTTGTGATCAACTACAGATGAAGAATTTTTTCCAGAGGTGACATTATTGTCCTCAGATCTCCGAAGGGGGACTCACAAAATCAGAAAGGGTTGTCGAAATCAGAAAAGCTCTTAAGGCTAAGGCCCCACAGTGCAGAAACGTAGCTTTTTTTGTTGCAGGTTTTGCTGGGGTTTTTTGAGACAAAGCCAAATATATAGGAGGTTCTTATACTTCTCCCTTCTGCTCAGTCCACTTCTGGCTTTGGCTGAAAAAAACGCAACAAAATCTGCAACAAAAGAAGCTGCGTTTCCGTAACGTGGGGCCTTAGCTTCAAGGCACACTATAAGAAGAAAATAACATGCTGTACTATGTCTAGTGCAGGGTACGGGAGCCGGGACATGACAAAAGGCACTAATAGAGAATCCCTATGTCTCCTCGGCTCCTGCACTAATCATAAAACATAGGCATGAAATGCGAGCTTAAAATTCAATGAGATGTAGAGTGAACAGCAACTGACCCCAAGAAATTTTCGTCATCCATTTCTTACTTTATTCATCAATTCCAAAATGTTACCTGTTGTATAAAGCTCACCCCATGTCATAAGTCATTGCTGGATGTACCATAAGTCACAGGAGGCAGAACATCCCTGTAAAGCAAGATGCATAACTAAATACAGTATATATTGAGCAATAATCTGTTTTCTATGCTGCCTGAATTTATGTATTGTGCATAACATCTAAGCAGTAAATAACGTTATTGATAATGTATTGTTATGGCTTCTGTCGGGAGATGCGGAATCATTGTGATGATGACTTACAAGTTTTACAGCAAATTTATCTGTAAATTTATGCATAAAATCCTGACAAGCTTCCTATGTCTGAAAACAGGCAAACGTGTCCTGAGGCAGAAACCTGCTGGATTCCCCCGACAGGGCTCTACTTGGTTTAAGCTGAATGAGACTTGTCAACCAAGTCACGATGGGGTAGAGTCAGCCCCCGAGACACTTCTCCTAATTCCTGGCATCTTATTAAGCTATGTCTCATCTGAAACGCTGCAGAGTTTCAGAGTAAAACCTCATTGTTTATAATGAAGGAGCCGGACTAGATTTCACACCACCCGTGGTTCGCGAACTGAGACAGATTTCCTCGAAACACTGGAGGGAATTTATCATTTGCTCTATGGAAGATATTGAGGAGCACTTTTTGCACAAGACCCTTACTTGCACCAAATGTGCACCTCAAGCCCTGGTCTCCATATCACCTGCCAAATCCTAATCCGTGTCTCGGCCTAATTTATTATAACTGACATCAATTTTCGGGCATGAGTTAGAATGGAAATCTATGACAATTCCTATCCGGCATATATTTCCATTCCATCTGACGTATTCATGAAGAGGCCGCACGTTCTTCAAAAATCTCCAGTTCTTGGCTGTTTATTAAGACCGGCATACAGTCTGACCAGTCTTAATAACTTTGTCCCCTTGTGTCATAAGGTAAAGAGGTGATACTAACCTCTCACCAAACCCCTCCTGTTTCAGGTCTAATGCTGTATAGTACTCCATTGGTGTTTGCTTCTTAGTATCTGTATACTTACATATGCCCACTCAGCCATTCATTGGCCGCGTTGGTTACCCAACTCATCCAGCGATTGTCTGAGCTGCCATCTTGGGACATTTCCTATGAGTATCAAGACACCAGGAAGTTAAAGCACTTACATTTTTGAACAAGTTTTGATTTTCTGCCAGTATTTGCACCATTAACACATTTTCTAACACACTTTAGTAACAAATGTAGTCTCCTTTATGTGAAATCTTATGCAGATATCAACTTTCTTTCTCCGTTTCGCTATTGCCATTAGAAATCCTCACTGCTTCTGACAGTGAGAACAAGAGAGTAGAGATCTATTACAGAGATGTTGAGGCTGGAGGGGTCACTTCAAACACTTATATATTGGTTAAAAACAAAGATGAGATATAGGAGCTGTATGTGTGTTCAGCATACATAGTTCCCATATCCTGACTGTGTTTTCAACTGGTGATATCTGTGGCAATAGGTAGATCTGGTGGCATATGAAAGCTGAGAATCATTGCTTTCATATGACATCAGAAAGGCATCAGATATAAGTCATACCCCTAGAGCCTCAGTTTCTCTGTATTACACCTGCACTGCCCTGTACTCTCTATAAGGAGAAGTGAGGATTTGTAATGCCAAAGGAGAAACAAAGGACAAAAGTGGATTTCAGGGCAGATGGAAAGGAGCCAATATCTGTTAATAAAGTATACTGAAAAAGGTATGAATCAGAAAAGTTTAGGTTCACTATACGAGCAATGTCAGGGTGGTGTGGGATTGTCAAAGCTCTATAGTCTGCTGCTGTGGAACTAGACCCCGGGTGTGACCTGATGCAGCACAAAGATTAGAGTTAAGTCGATACGTCCTCAGATATAATACAGTCAAATATAGTTTTAAAATCAATGTCATGCAAAAAGTATAAAGCAACAATACAATGTTCTCCTTCATTAAAGCATCTCTATTAGGTATTTTATTGCATTAAAGGGGATGTCCAGGAATGGAAGCACCCAGTATAAAAGTTGAGAGAGGTGTAAAGTAAAAAGTAATGTGTTGTCCACCACTGGTGTACGTTCAGTTATGCACCGGTGCTTGGATGTCCTCATCCTGAGGATACCAATCTGCTGGCAAGGAACTGGTGACATGTGTAAGTGACATCACCAGGCCCTCTCCAGTGACCATTGAGGCTGCTGATTGGTCTCCAGGCACCGGGGAGAGACTGAACAGACAACAGAGTGCTGGGGACAACGTCTAAAAATGTATTGGCTTACCAGTAACCCCTTGTGGTTATTCTGTGTATAGAATCTGTGTCCACCAGTGAGGCTCCAATGGATGGACACACATGCTCAGTGTTCTGTCTTATCCCTGTATAGGTGAGATGCTAAGCAGGTTTTATCAGACTCCATTCTCTGTGCATGCCCTGTGCAGAGGAGTATGGGGCACTATGGCCATGGGGTATTGTTGTCACGTCAGTGCAGAGAGCATTGAAGAGGAAGTCATATCGAGACGGCACAATGCACAGCCATGGACATAAATTTCAAGTTGTAAAAAAACAAATACGGTATGTGTATTTACTTGTATAGTGCATGAGGTGCCAGTAACATCCAAACAGCTTTTAGTATTGGGAAACCCTCTAGGCTGGAGACTCACACGAAGTAATGACAGCTGGCTAGCAGCCATGAACTTGCGGGTGGCTAACCTGCCACGATGTATAATAGCAGCGTAATGAATGAGATTTCTACAAATCTCATCCACATGCTGTGACTAAAGCCTGCAGATCAAATTAACCTGCACTGTGGGTTCTTGCCATGCAAAAATTGAAAGATGGAGAAAAACCTGAAGCCAATCTTGGGGGTGTGCTGCTGCAAAGACAATAAATTTTAGTTTTTTTTTCTAAAATGGGGAACACAATTCACATGGAGGAAAATGGTGAGGAATTTGGTGTGGAATTTCAGCGCTGAAAAAAAGCCTCCCATTGACTTCAATGGGTTCATTTTATTGCTAGAAGAAAAAGGAACCTGCTGAAATTCCACACCAAATTCCTCACCATTTTCCTCCGTGTGAATGGACCCTCAAGAGGCTCCCGATTTGTTTAGGTCCTCAATTATACAGCCTGGAAAATTCCATTATAGCTAAGGTTCCACGTTGCAGAGACCAACAGAAGACACAATCACCCGAGAGCAACGCTGAAGGTCTGGATAAGGGAAGCTGACAGTCATGCACGCTATACTGAAGAACATTTTAAAATTTGCAAGAAAAATTTGTTTTATGGCCAATGGCACAAAATGTGTTTTCATCTTTTCCACGTTTTCTTTCCATACCTCTGCTGGGTTGCCCCTGTCGTGCCCATACTGTATGTTTTCACTAAAGAAGCTGTGTGGCTAGCACTTCTAACTTTTGGCAGGAATGTATGAACATAAAACATACTTAATAAAATCTTAAACACTTACCCCGTGTCAGTGTATTCATATTCAGACTGATACCTGAAGCTGGATGTATACCTGTTATATCAATGCACCAGCTTAGACTCACATCTGTGTTCAGGCCATTCCGTTCCCTTCTCCGCATGAAAAATGCAGAGAGAAAAGTGCGGAGTCTGTCCTGGCTGGAAAATACTAAAAGATATGGAAAGCATCCACCATTACGGCAATATGACTTTGCCTATGAGGGGTGACGTGTAGCCACACCGGAAGATTCTAAAAGTTAATGTCTGAGGGTCAGGAAGAGTACCAATAGTCTATGGGGTCCATGGGTTTCCTAAGGTAACTGGTTTTTTATGTGGATGGAAACCCGAAGGCAGATGTGAACTGGGCCTTAGAGGTTGAATAATGCCAAGCTGTAGCATTAGAGACTCAGTTGGTTGCCAAAGTGCAAGGACCAGCACTGACTTGTGTCATGCAAAGTGTCACTAGTTCAAGCCAACCTGTTACCGCCAAGGCTGTGACCTCATTATAAGTCAAGTTCTACAGTTTTCTAGTTACATCAGAGTCCGCCTGAGTCCCATCGTGATCCCTACATGGAGTGCCAGTCTAAATCAAGAGCCATAAGATTCTATTATCCCAACCAACAGAGTTGATCCAGTCCTACTACAAGTGACCTTTAGGCCTCAATATGCCAGTTATATGTCAATATAAATTTTTACAATATATTAAACAGAAGTCAACCGCAATACTACATGGTATATGTTTTGTGGTTTTTAACACTATAGATGGCCATGGACGATATTTGTCATTGTATGTGTATATAGTGCCATGTACTGGAAATCCTCTGGACCTTTGTCTCTGATGAAACGTGTGGAGGCAATGAACAGAACCTTGTATATTTCCAAGAGACCCCTGTACAGCAAAGACGTCTCCGGGAATATAATGAGAACATTAATACCCTGGATACATCTCAGTTTGGCGCGTTGCTTAGTACAAAAGGTTAATGTGAAGATACAAGTGCTGCACTCAAAGGTACAAGAGGCTCAAGCGTTTAGTCTCGTATCTTATAAACTGTGAGTATACAGTACAAAGCCACTAAATAAACACACCGAGCACTCAGTATAACACTGGATGGTGTCTGGAGATTCCTGGATTTGGCTTTGGTACGCCGCGCTACTAGAGATGAGCGAGTACTGTTCGCATCAGCCGATCCGAACAGCACGCTCGCATAGAAATGAATGGACGCAGCCGGGACGCGGGGGGTTAAGCGGCCGTCCGCCGTCAAAGCGGAAGTACCAGGTGCATCCATTCATTTCTATGGAGCGTGCTGTTCGGATCGGCTGATCCAAACAGTACTCACTCATCTCTATCTCTACAGTGCTGTGGGAACAACCGCGGCAGGAACGCATCAAATCTTCCTCCACTGACTTTCTGTTACCATGATAGTCACTGGCGTTTCTGTAGATATAATTGACATGTTGCGATTTTCAAAACCGTGCTGGTTTTGGAAATCGCAGCGTGTCCGCGCTGCGATTTTTCCTGCAAAATGGGCATGGAAATCGCAAGAATCCCATCCACTTTACATATACTGTAAAATGCCACAATTTTTCCTGCAAATCGCGGCGTTTCCGGACCGTGGGGCCCCGGCCTTACTCTAGGCTTGTCTTAAGGTTGGTGAACACACACAGCTCTACTATATCCAGATGCGATCAGCTGAGCATTGGGAACCACAAGGGGGTTTAAAGCCCAGTTCACATCTGTGTTTCGGTTTCTGTTTGGGGAGTTCGCTTGGGGACCCCCTGAATGGAAACCTAATCCACATAAAAAAGCAGTTACCTAAGAAGACCCGTGGACCCTACAGACTATAATGGGGTCCGTGTGGTTTCCGCAAGAAAAATGTGAAGAGAAAAGTGCTGCTTGCAACAAAACTACACTTTATTATTATTTTTTAGTCTCACTATGGGATCTTCTAAGTACTTCTATAATACATTGCAACACTTATGTACTGCAGTGTATTATTGTGTACAGGAAAATAATACATCCTATTCGCTCGATAGGATACTTCTTCAAAAGTGATGCATGTCCTCAATTTATTTCTTTTTCCCTTTAGATTTTTTTTTCCATTTTGGCTTTCCATGTGAAATGTTTGTAACAAAACCCCGTGTGGTCAAATGGATTAACCTGTAAAGTAGACATGTTCATTACAGAATCACAAAGCAGTAGGATTCACTTACCTACATAGTAGTAGGCGGCATATGTCAGGGTGTCTGATTTACACCAGGCTCTGAGATAACGGGGGACCATGGTGCTGACGGAGGCTGAATCTTCGAATGTGCCATTACCAGTGCGGACAGAGATCCACCTCACTTCTTTGCACAGTTCAGTAGTCATTCTGGTAGTTATATAGCTGCTAGAGATGAGCGAACACTGTTTGGATCAGCCGTTCCGAACAGCACGCTCCCATAGAAATGAATGGAAGCACCTGGCACGTACACTTTGCCGGCGGCCGGTCACCGTGCCAGGTGCTTCCATTCATTTCTATGGGAGCGTGCTGTTCGGAACGGCTGATCCAAACAGTGTTCGCTCATCTCTAATAGCTGCATGACTAGATAGATGTTTCATCAGCGGCTGGGATATCGCTGTAATGGCCATTAGCCTGCGGAGGAGAGAGTATATGGTTATACATATGGTGACATTAATTTGGCGTCACAGATTATCGGGAATAATTACTAGAACATGCAAATCATTATAAGGCCCCATGTAGTGAAGCGCAGCAAAAGAAAAGAAAATATGGTGGAAATGTGTAGTATTTTTTCCGCAGCGTTTTTCATTGCGATTTTGCAGAGTTTTCCTCAGCAGACTTTCTGCCCCCTACTGTTTCCACCAGTATAATGAACATGCTACCACTTTGCAGGTAATGCTGTGTTTGGCAATGTGGAGCTTCAGTATGAGGCTGGAATAACACAGAGTATATAAACCTTCCACATTACACAGACTTCATTGCAGCAGCAAACCTGTGCCTGCAGTGGTGTAACTAAAGTCTTGTGGGCCCCGATGCAATCTTTTGTCTGGGGCCCCCTACCTCATCCCTACAGCGAATTCTTGATAGTGATGGTTACGGGTACTAAGGAGTTTAATCCACCTTAGTGTGGTTAGGGTAATCTGTGGGTCTCCTTGGTTTACGGGCCAGATGGAAGCTGCAATCTCAATACTGATGCCAGTGCTTATGGCCCCCCTAAGGCTCCTGGGCCCCGATGTGACCGCACAATCTGCACCTCCTCCAGTTATGCCACCTTGTGTCTGACTTCACCGGATCCCTACTGCTACTTTAGGTCATTAAACCAGTGGCCAGGATTTGCGCTGTAACATGTAATATTTCGTTACACTCCCACATTCTGACATCCATAACCTTTTCATATTTCCAACCCACTCTAATTCAGCTTCCACCATTTTTTCCCAATGAAAACCCATAATATCAGTATTTATATCCTAGATACCCCTTGTGAGGTAACGCTGCATTCTGCTGGTTCCAGAGCTGAAATCCCTTAGTGGTTTCTGTCAGCTTGCTCTATGTTCACACTAGCATTCAGGTTTCCAACCTTTGGGTCCACATGAAGCACGCACTGTTTTATGTTTGTGTAGCTATCACAGGTGAGGCCTGGTTCACATCTGTGTTCAGTATTACATTCAGAATAGAGAGACACCGAGCACACTTATAGTGTAGATGGTCTATTATAAATATATAGATGAATTATCTGGTGTTTATGAAAAGAACTCAGGACCTGGTGGCCTCTCACCTGATCGGGTTGTGACTCCGTTCACAACTCCGTTTTCAGCAATATTAGGCTTCGTCAGAGTGAGAGTGGCAGCACGTCTCTATAACACTGGTCAAAAACCAGGAGGATGCACCAATGGAAGAACAAAAGGACGGCGCTCTCAGGTCCAAAGGAATTTATTCAAAAAGAAGATTGCACAACGCAAAAACAGTTGCCGCGTTTCGGGTCGGAACCCTTTATCAAGTGCGTAACTAGTTAAAAACAATAAATATAGTATATGTATAAAAAACATGAATATACAAAGACATAATTTAAAAAACAGATTAGTTTCCGCGCTTAGGTCCCTTTTCGGTCGTTTTGTCTGGGGCCCTTCCCGTAGTCGGATTCGCTTTAGGACACTTACTCGGCGCAAAACTGCTGGGGGCGCTGGCTTGCCGGATCCCCTTCTTTACTACCGCGCAGCAGTCCTCCTCCGCTTGATTGATTGGCGCTATAGGTCCCGCGATAAACAATGGGTGTCACTAGAGGCAAAGCTGACGTCTTCCCACCTTCCTTCTCTCCCCTGGTTACCCTCGCACTTCCGCCCTGCCTCGATCCGCTCTTCTCCGTTGGCTTCCCACTTCCTTTCAGTGTGGGACTCTTTGTGTAAATCTGCTGCTCTGGCTAGGGTACCCGGCCCCCTGACCCCACTGTTTCGAAACCCTATGTTTCCACCGGGCGTAGCCGCCCGTCAGCCGTGGGTGGTGTTCCAGGAGTCCTCAGATTTCACCTCCCTTTTTGCCTGATTTCCCTTCCTCCTTTGTTGTTTACCCTGCTCTGGGTTGTGCTCTCTGGTTGATTTTCCTTCCCCTCCCTCTGGTTCTGTTACACCTTCTGTTTGTCCCACCCCCCTTTTTGTGTCCTGTACATTCGCCCTGTCCTGTCCTCCCCCCTTGTTGCCCCCTGATTTGATGCCTTTTTTATTTTTCTGCCCTTGATTTCTCTGCTGGGGTTTTTCCCCGATTCTGTACCTTATCCCTCGACCCTGCGTGGTTGCATTGTTTGTTCCCTGATTGTGCTTTCCCCTCCCTGCTGTTTTGTTACATTGGATGTTTGTTTTCTTTAATTGCAAAAACCTTAATAAAATCTGATTACACCTAAAAAACAGATTAGCTTGTCAAAGAAAAAAACAACAGACCACGACATTATTAGGCAAGAAAATCATTTACCTATAAACCCAGAACCTATAAACAAATCCAAGGTATATTATATGAATTCTGAATTAAACTCAGGTGATGTATTACACATCATTAGTCATAGACAAACTATTATATATTGATCATATTATTCATACTCGAGATAACTATAGATCCTTAACATCCCATATGTTCAGTGACTATTATTATATTTCATTAGAACAAGATTGAAGCTGCATACCATAGAGCAAGCGGACTCAACCAACAGGAATGTCTTGATCCAAGACAATCCGTGAAAACTAATGAGTATGAACTGAATTTCATAACGGCCTTTAGTTCATCTCATCAACAGATCAAAGATATTATTATGAGACATTGGCCAGTCCTACAGAATGACCCTTTTCTTAAAAAGGTTCTTCCTATAAGACCCAAATTCACCTTTAGAAGGGCACGAACGCTCAAAAGTATTCTAGCGCCCAGTAAATTACGGTCATCCAATACAACCTCCGTAACAACTAATACATCCTCCGGAGGGAGTTTCCGTTGTAACCGTAATAGATGCAAGTGCTGCAGATCAATTAGAAATAAAGTATGTGAGATTAGTAGCTTCACTACCAACGAAATTTTTAGATTAAAATACCATCTTGATTGTACTTCGTCATTTGTAATATATTTATTGGAATGCCCGTGTGGCCTCCAATATATAGGCAGAACATCTAGACAATTAAGCGAGCGTATCAACAAGCATCGCTCGAATGTCACAAACGGTTACATGAAACATAGTGTGTCGCGACATGCAGCTGAACATCACAACAAAAGCTTCAGCGGATTTTTGGTAACACCAATTGACTGGGTTCCCCCGGGTAATAGTGATAGACTGAGTAAGCTAAATAAAAAAGAGATGTTCTGGATGTTTAAATTTAATACATTACATCCAGCGGGCCTAAATATCGCAACTGAGGATGTAAAAAGATGAGATACCTTGTATAATCCTTTTGGTCATTCTAAATGTATAATGTTAACTAAAAGGTGTATTTTTAGGGAAGGGCCTATATAATTGGTTGAAATGCATGTTTTAAACTATTTAAATTATTCAATTTATTTTTCATTTTTAATTTGTATAATAGTCAGATAGAAATTTAATGTACCAATATCGAGTATATCATGAACATGGTGGGCTATATTTATAGGAATGTAATCATATAGATTTTTATGTTTTCTAATTATAGAATCATTTTCTAAACTTTTATGTTACGTCCTAGGCAAATATCATCACTATGAAGTCTTTTAGATGACTCGTATAGCAGATTGTCCTTTTACGCATGCGCAGAAGTTCATGCGTTCCAGGTTGAACCGCATGACTTCATTTTATTTTATATTCACATTTGCATACTTAGCTATACGACTCTTGATAATTATAGGTCGTACCACCGTTTTTTCTTAGCCCGTACTGTTGGTTTCTCTGGTGCGGGCGGCGTGCCCGTGCTCTTGTGGTGATAGAATATTCCGCCGAAAAAATTTGCACAGAGGTTCGTAACATCTAGCTAATGAGCATGCGTTCCAGCTTGGACCGCATCTTTTTCCTCCGGAAGTGGCACATGGAGCGGTACGGTTAAATAGGCCGAGGCGCTCCGGATAGAGTTTATTTCTTCCTAGCTTGAGTGAAGCTCGATTAGTGAAGGTAAGACAATATTATTGCTGGAATCTTGTTCTAATGAAATATAATAATAGTCACTGAACATATGGGATGTTAAGGATCTATAGTTATCTCGAGTATGAATAATATGATCAATATATAATAGTTTGTCTATGACTAATGATGTGTAATACATCACCTGAGTTTAATTCAGAATTCATATAATATACCTTGGATTTGTTTATAGGTTCTGGGTTTATAGGTAAATGATTTTCTTGCCTAATAACGTCGTGGTCTGTTGTTTTTTTCTTTGACAAGCTAATCTGTTTTTTAAATTATGTCTTTGTATATTCATGTTTTTTATACATATACTATATTTATTGTTTTTAACTAGTTACGCACTTGATAAAGGGTTCCGACCCGAAACGCGGCAACTGTTTTTGCGTTGTGCAATCTTCTTTTTGAATAAATTCCTTTGGACCTGAGAGCGCCGTCCTTTTGTTCTTCCATCAGTATTACATTCAGGGAGTTCCCAAACAGAATACTGAATGCATTGGCAAGCGGTGAGCTTATGAAGCACACGGACCCCATAGACTATAATGGGGTCTGTGTGTTTTCCACGTGGTGTCCGCACGAATCATACAGACAGAAAAGTACTTGATGAACTACCTTCCTGTCCGCATGACTCGTGCGGAAAACACATGGACCCCATTATAGTCTATGATGTCCGCGTGCTTACATTGCTCACACATGCTAACGCGTTCACTAGTCTATTCAGGGGGTCTCCATGCCGACTCCCCAAACAGAACACCGAACGCAGATGTGACCAGGCCTGAACTACATTAATACTGCTAACATTTTGTGGTAAAAGGAAGCACAACCGCTACATGTGAATATACCCCTAGGTGTGTGTCCATTGACAAACTTGCTGATGGTTTCCAATAACAGTCATTGCGTTTCTGGCTTATACTACAGTTCTATCAGAGCCAATACAAGAGAATTCCCTTATCTATATCACTATATAACCTGTGTCACCAAGCATCTGCACTCCTCAACACTCTACTGCCCCCTGTAGACAGCAATAGGAATATGAAATAGCACAAGAACGTGTTCACACACGCTGCTGGTTACACATTGCGCCTTCTCTGACTAGAGATAAAAGCCGGACACTACGTCATTACCAAAAATGATAACAAAGTAACGTGAAACGCGTCGGGTTCCGCCTCAAACATGACGTCACACACCTCAGCTCGTCATTCGAGCAATCTTTATTGACAAAGTCTTGGGTGACATTTCCTCCGGCGCATGCGTGTCGCGATAGCCGGTGTTTCACCGTGATCTTTCCACTTATGAAGAAACAAGGCTCTACCGGAGCGGGCGGGGCTGCGGACCGGCTCACCAAGCCCAGCTGTCTGATCGTCTGCAGCGCGGTTACCGGAGGTGAGAATGTCATGTGACCACCGCCGCCTGCCGGGTCATGTGACCTGCGTCCTGTACTGTTATATGGGACCTGTGCAGATTGTGCTGTGAGCTGTGTAGGAGGGCAGATTGTGCTGTGAGCTGTGTCATTAGAGCATGCTGGGAGTTGTAGTTCCCATTGCTACAGGTTGTGCACATAAAAGGGTTCTACAATATAAAATAAAGCTTCCTAATACATTCCCTGCCCTGTATAAGCCTTATTTGTAGTACATGGGTAGGGTCACCAGAGCCCCAATTATTACCTTTCAGAGGGCATTGAGGTGCAGGGTGACCCCCCTCTGACCGCATGTGACATCACTGACTGCGTGTGACATCACTGACTCATGTGACATCACTGACTCTGCCCTACCCCCACTCCAAGTCCATAGAGTAGAGCAGAGTAAGACCCGGGTCACATCTGCGCTTGGGCCGATCCGTTCCCCTATCCGCATGAAATATCTGGAGAGAAAAGTCCTGCAAGCAAGATTGTTTGTGCAGAAACCACACGGACCACATTATAGTCTATGGGGTCTGCAGGTTTCCTTAGGTAACCGCTTTTTATGTGGATAAGTTTCCATTCGGGGGGTCCCCAAGCGGAAATGTTACCTGGGCCTCAGTCATGAGAGGGAGACTAGTGTTAAGGCTACGTTCACACCTGCACCTGAGGAGTCTATTCCCCATACTGTTTGAAAAATGCGGAGAGAACAGCGCTTAATTTTTCACTGTCTTTGCGCAGAAACCCGGCAGACCTCATTATAGTCTATGCGGTCTGCAGGGGTCTGAAGGTAACTGCTTTTTTAAGCGGATTAGGTTTCCCCCCAACTGGACCCCCAAACAGAAACCTGAACGCAGGTGTGATCCTAGTGTAAGCCTTATCTTGCTGGATAACCTCTTTAATGGTTCCTGTCACCCACAACCAAAAGCAGGCGTCCACTTTAATAAAATGAGTGATCTGACAATAGTTGGGGACAGAAGTCACTACAAGGCCTACAAAGGCTTCTGGTCCCTACACGTTTCCCTGCATGAATACCAGCTTCTTAGCACGGTTTATGCCTACATACTATTTATTTGCATTACTTCTCAAATATGGTAAGATTAGTACTTTCTAGTCTGCCAGAAACAGTGTAGTGCACCCCTGGGTGGGGAGATTTTAATCAGCATGGAGGGATATTGAAGGGATTAATAGAAACCCTGGTGGTGTAGGGTAGTAGGATTTAACTGAGACATCCATGGTGTTCTGGGGCAGAGAAGGAATTAAAGGGGTTACTGGCGTTAAATTTTGATGACCTATCCTCAGTATAGCAATAAAAAGAGAAGGGGCACCGAGCCGACCAATGTGTAGTAATACGTTCAAGGACAAGGTTAGCTAGCAAAAATTAGGCCGCTCACCTGACAGGGTTGTATAGGATACAACAACCCTGATAGCATGAAGACAATAAGTAGGAGCAGGTTTAGGTAGCAGCTGGTCACACGTCAGACGACGTCAGGAAATACCAATTAAAGACCATCCTCCACTGATATAGAGAAAGAAGACCGCGCTCACCCAGGGACCAACACAATCTTTATTAGCACAACGCGTTTCGAGCTGAAAAGCTCTTTATCAAGTGCACCGAATAAACCACTCCTGGTTGTAAGTTCCTGCTTACAACCAGGAGTGGTTTATTCGGTGCACTTGATAAAGAGCTTTTCAGCTCGAAACGCGTTGTGCTAATAAAGATTGTGTTGGTCCCTGGGTGAGCGCGGTCTTCTTTCTCTATATCAGTGGAGGATGGTCTTTAATTGGTATCCTCAGTATAGATCAATATCTGATCGGTGGGGTGAGCGTCATCCGGCCCCTCCACAGATCAGCTGCGTGAAGTTTGTGGCCTGCTTGCAGCTCTAACCCATAAAATTGAATGGGGCTAATCTTTAATACCACGCATAGACCCTACGCAATGTATTGTGCTCTGCTTGATATTCAGTGGAGACTCTGCAGCCCTCATCTGAATGTTGTGCTCTCTTGTAACAGGTCATATCACCATTCCCGATGTTGGACTCCCACCAATCTGAATAAATACTGGAGAGCCCCTCTAATGAAGACCCCTTAGGTCATTTGGCTTAGGCCTTATAGAAGAGTTGTTTCAGTACAGCAAGCCCTGTCCATATGCCCTGTTGGGTTATTTCACTTAGGATTCCCTTCTATGTCCCAGTAATGGGATATTCTCTGGTGGAGCCTATGGGTTCTTATATTAAATGAATGGCAGGTATATGCCTAGACGTGGCTTCCCTGGTTGGGATGCGAGACACTGGACCCGTGCGCATCATCCCAATTCCATTTAGTAAAGGAGTTCTCCCCATAAAACCATGTATTCAATAGCAGCATCCATAAAGCCCAATAAAAAACAAACATTTCGCTCCATAGAACAGTGCAGAACAGATAGGTTTGTCTGTCCAGTGGTATAAAACTGCAGATTCCTTCGGGACACCCTATAATTTGTAGCAATGGTAAAGACAACGCTACTACAGATGTGCAGTTCCCCAATTTCTTTAAATCCATGTTTTGTGAACCATTAGAGCAGGAGACTTGACCCATTTGTACCGTATATTGTCATAAATGGCGCAGTGTTTCCATGAAGTTTAGACTACAATTGAAGTTTTTAACATTGTCTCTTTGACTCCTTCAGGTGTCTCAGCACAATCCTTCCTGCACACCTTCACCCTTGCAAGTTCAGCCTTCAATCTACAAGTGGCTTCTCCTGGGGTGCGTATTGTAATTGTAGGGTTTTTCGACAGACTGATGGGCATAATGAATAGAGATGAGCGAACACTGTTCGGATCAGCCATTCCGAACAGCACGATCCCATAGAAATGAATGGAAGCAGCTGGCACGTACACTTTGCCGGCGGCCGGTCGCCATGCCAGGTGCTTCCATTCATTTCTATGGGAGTGTGCTGTTCGGAACGGCTGATCCAAACAGTGTTTGCTCATCTCTAATAATGAACATTGAGTGACAATTTAACAGGGTGATCGGAGCTCACTTAATGGGCCTGATGGAAATCCTATATGGAAGCGTAATAGTCAAAGGTAGACTTTAAGGATCAGAACCAATAATGGTGCCACGCAGAGGCCTTTAATAGGATCAGATGGCTACCTTTATGGCTACAAACCAATGAAGCAAATGTCCCGACTCTGTAATCGGTGCGCAGCGTCTCCCCTTTAGACATGATTGACATTCTGATCCTTTGCAAATCTGGTAAATCAGGCCTCGTCCCCGAAGCACTTCCATCCATAACAAGATGACCTCAGATCTCGGCATTGCTTCATCAGTTTGTGGCCACAGAGATATGTTCTTGCTCCTCTTAAAGGTCCTTACACAGCACTATTATTGGTTTGGGGGGCATTTTTGACCTGACAGACTCCCTTTAAAGAGTAGTTATCAATTTAGGGAATGGGGACGGTGCTGGACTGCCATACTTTGTGAGAGGTGGTGATGGGGTGACCCGCCCTTGGTGCCTTACAAAACTGATGTACAAACATGAAACTCTTCCTTCCCGTTTACCTGTGGTCTCTTGAGTGACTGCTCTTCTTCTTTTTGTCTTTTCTAAGGGAAAGGCTATAGATTTTGTAGGCATCAGCGAGACAGACACAAGATGGTTCCAAGATTTCCAACTTAAGCCATATGCCAACCCGGCAAGACTGGAGTCAATAGACGGTGAGACGACATGAACATAAAGTTTTACTCCTACCATAGTGCACAGAGTTTCGGATCTTGCTTCAGGGTTTGGTACCTTGGTGAAGTAGGAAAGTATATTGATATTGGTGACTTCAACATATTATAATTGCATATTTTTAATTGCTTGATTTCTGAATATATCTATCTATCTAGATATTTTGGAAGCATCCCCTGTTAGTTCCTACTGACTTGAATTCATGGTAGGGAGATCAGATGGGCCAGGGTGAGGTATAGTGATTATGTGGATACTGTCTCGGGGTCCCACCTATTCTGGATCGGAGGAGATACCACTATTGAGAGTATAACTCACTGGACCGCATCCCAGCAAAGTATATCCGCTCGATATGGCGGTGTTACTACTTGACTCATTGGTTTAGTTGTTAATTGTGATTAAAATTAAAGGGGTAGACAAGAACTTAAAAAAAATGGCCTCTATCTTTAAGAACGATTGACACATCAGTCCACAGGTTGTGTGTGTTTTAGCATTTACCTCAATGGAACTGGACTACAATACAATATATAGACTATGGTCAGGCGTGGCTCTGTTTTTGGAAGAAAGCAGCCATGTTTTTCTACTCCTGTACCACTCCCTTAAGCACACAGTACATTTCATTTAACCAACCGTGAAAAGGTCGAAAGATAAAACATTTCCAACATCCTTTCAATTTGTTGAATGTTTCTCCAAGCCTGTGCCAACTTAAACATGCCATGTAATGGTGATGCCGAGAGTAGAGGAGTGCGGTACACCATTTCTTTAATGTGACTGTACAATACATGATTAGCTTATCACAATGAGATATATACTCTATCTATCTATCTCCTATCTATCTATCTATCTATCTATCTATCTCCTATCTATCTATCTATCTATCTATCTATCTATCTATCTATCTATCTATCTCCTATCTATCTATCTATCTATCTATCTATCTATCTATCTCTCTATCTATCTATCTATCTATCTATCTATCTATCTCCTATCTATCTATCTATCTATCTCCTATCTATCTATCTATCTATCTATCTATCTCCTATCTATCTATCTATCTATCTATCTATCTATCTCCTATCTATCTATCTATCTATCTATCTATCTATCTATCTCCTATCTATCTATCTATCTATCTATCTATCTATCTATCTATCTCCTATCTATCTATCTATCTATCTATCTATCTATCTCCTATCTATCTATCTATCTATCTATCTATCTATCTCCTATCTATCTATCTATCTATCTATCTATCTATCTATCTCCTATCTATCTATCTATCTATCTATCTATCTATCTATCTATCTATCTATCTCCTATCTATCTATCTATCTATCTATCTATCTATCTATCTATCTCCTATCTATCTATCTATCTATCTATCTCCTATCTATCTATCTATCTATCTATCTATCTATCTATCTCCTATCTATCTATCTATCTATCTATCTATCTATCTATCTCCTATCTATCTATCTATCTATCTATCTATCTATCTATCTATCTCCTATCTATCTATCTATCTCCTATCTATCTATCTATCTATCTATCTATCCATCTATCTATCTCCTATCTATCTGTCTCCTATCTATCTATCTCCTATCTATCTATCTATCTATCTATCTATCTATCTATCTATCTATCTATCTATTTTCTATCTATCTATCTATCTATCTATCTATCTATCTATCTCCTATCTATCTATCTATCTATCTATCTATCTATATACACTGTATGAGCAAAGTCTTACTCTTCTTTTTATTTTTAGGATCACGGTATCATGCACTTTTAATCCCACATTGCCCTGGGGCAATGACGGACTTGGCGAACAGCGGTTATCTGGCCCGAATCTTGCAGCACTTCAAAACAGAAAAAAGTAAGCGAGAGATAACAGCAGAGCGACAGCGTGCGGTATGGATGGAGGATTTATGGCTTTATTGATTTCGGCTTTAAGGGCCATTAACAAAGTGAGAAATTGATGCAGAAATGTCTTCATTATGGAGAGTGTCGGCTAGACTGCCAAACAGATTCCAAGGCGTGGTGTGCGCACGTACTTGTGTGCCAGCGTTTGCTGTCTATGTTCGTGCACTGTCGGGGTGGACACATTACAAGACACACAAGAAAGGATAAGTGAAAAAGAAGAAAAATTAATGTGGCTGAACGACTTTGATTATTGAGTATTTTTTCTTAAAACCCTGCATTATGCCATCCATCTGTTATTCCTCTTGGAAATGCGTACATAAATTGACTACAGGGTGTCACCATTCACTTTGTCAATAGGGTGTGTCTTGTACGCAGTCGGATACCGTCAGCATGCAAAGAGACATGGCCTATTGACAAGGAGAATGGTAAAACCCAGTTGATGATTTCTCCATACATTTCCAGGAGGAATAAAAGAGTCACCACACTATACAGGATTCTAAGAAAATAAATGCTCCAACTGTGTTATTCTATGAAGCCTACAGGTATACTACATGTCTAGAGAACTGACTATTCTCTTTCCTATGACTACTTCCCATATACCCCGTTTATAAGCCGAGCAGAGACCTGCTAAGTAAGAACAGCTTGTACTCTGCAGGTTTCATCACTATGTAATACCACATAATGTTGCAGTGGGAGACATAAGTGCCTGCCTACTATCTGGCCCTTGGAATTACAGACTGCACCAATCTGCTGAACAGTAGTAGGCCTGGGTTTAGAAATTCTTTGTCCAGATGGAATAACCCCTTTAAATTGACCATTCACCTTAAATACATATCAACAGATTTCAGTGGGATCCACTGACGTACTAATGTGTAAGGACGCAGCTTCTTGGGCCTTGTTGGGCCTTGTTGGGCAGAGTGGTTTCCAATATGCCCAGTTCTTTGTTCCTCTCCTAGGTTCACACCTGGCAACAACATATCCTCCTCTCCTTATTAAACATGTGCTCTCGTCTGACCTGCATTTGTATATTTCCATACAGCTGTCAGATGGTATCTTATGTATATGGCTGACAATGGCATCCTCACCTATGTAACATAGATAGCACCGCCTGCACTTGATTCATTTTCAGAAGTGCTTGCATTGGTGTAGTCGTGACCCCTAAGGGTTCGTCGTAGGCATAGAATTTCTGAAGCATTTAACATGAATATATTCTTCCCCTATAGAACCCATTTGTGCCATTGGGCATGGAGTGACCGCCCTATGCTGTGTAACCAATGACGATAAATCCTGGGCCTTTCAGGACTACAGCCTTACTGGGGTGAGTGGACGCCAT
Organism: Leptodactylus fuscus; assembly: GCF_031893055.1. Classification (NCBI taxonomy): domain Eukaryota; kingdom Metazoa; phylum Chordata; class Amphibia; order Anura; family Leptodactylidae; genus Leptodactylus; species Leptodactylus fuscus. The sequence continues at coordinate 20,569,473 of NC_134271.1, read as the reverse complement.
TACATTACATTTTACTAGTGCACTACTGTGTACCAAGGTAGATTTACTGTTCACAACTCACTATATGCTATACAGCAGAGGTTCTCAAACTTATTTTGTCTACCGCCCACTTCGAGAATTAATTATTTTCTAGCGCCCCCCCCCCCCCCAAAAAAATTTTTTTAGCGGCTAAATTCACTTGTTTTCGTAATATCGTCGAATGACATGACTGGCTGTGACATGATGGCGCGTGCACTTTTATATGAGGCAGCGGGCGGAATAGTACTTTTGAGAATGGACTAGAAACTTCTCGCTTCGCATTGGAGCTTACCGCCATCTATGGTACAGTTTGACAACTTTTGGACAGGAAATACTGTCCAAAGTCTCCTAGATGGCGTTACACGAGGAAACGCGCGTTAAGCGTAAAGGAGCGGTAAAGTTTGTGTTAAAAGCAAAAAAACTATTTTAAAGGGGTAGCCTCATGAAGCTTGATCTGCCTTCTAAGCTGCCTAAAAATCTTCTTTCTTCTTGTTTGCTCGCGTCAATTAGCCCCACCCCCAAATTAGCGTGTAGCTCCACCCACCACATAGCGTGATCCTATGGGATGACTGAAGGGCCTGTGATGTCATCAAAAGGTCCTGTAGACTTGGATTTACCTTGTACGGAGTTTCCTAAAGGACCTGGCTCCTCTGCCCACTAGCAGCCTGCTCTATATAATAAAGCTTTATCCTAGTGAACAGAGAGACCAGGTCCTTTAGCCCAGTAGGATTTAGACTTCTTTATATAAGAAAGCAGCACTTATTCCACACACCCCCCCCCTCTATCTCACAGCAGGGAGCTAGGTGATGTGTATGTGATGTGTATGTGTGGTGCAGACACAGGCTGGCTCCGTACACTCAGCCCCCCCCCTCTCTCCCCCCACACAGCAGGGAGTTACGTCATGTGGCTCCCTCAGCAATGAGCAGGGGGCCAGGTGCTAGTGTCCATAATGAAGTGAATAAAGTAAGATAGTGGATGAACAAAGCAGTTTTGCTGAAGCAGTGTATTTAGGAAAAGTCTTACATCCACATTAACAAGCAGTATAGATAGAATCATTGTTATGATACCACCCCTTTAAATTAGCCATCGCCCCCCTAAACCGCTTCAACGCCCCCCAATCTTCTCTGTGCCCTTTACTGCCCCCCCTATAGGCCTCCAGCGCCCACAAGGGGGCGTTATTGCCCACTTTGAGAAAGACTGCTATACAGGCTAGGTGACAACCCTTGTGGGGCTGTACAAGTAGCCAAGATGGTTGTCACCAAGATTCCCAGAATCAGATATATCTAAGGCAGCTAAATATCTGACATGAGGACATATTTGAGTTTATTCTCACCAATGCTAAGAATAGGTCATGAATGTTGAATGGCTAGAAAACCCCTTTAAACGTGTCTTAGTATACAGCACTGTGACACTTCTGTTATTTTCTCCCCTCCTTCATGCCTTGACTTAAGCCATCTGTATATGAACTGGTCCGTCGGCCAGACTTTGTCAGCTTGCCGCTTATCCTAGAAGACTTTGCTAAAGACTCTGGAGCAACATTTAGTGGTAAGTAATGGTAAGGGGATTTTAATCTTTGGCGGCGGCTGCTTCCATGACTGACAACAAGACTGCGATGTGTTTATCGGATTTTTCTGTATTGCTCTGTACAGGCAAGTTTCTGTCAATGGAAATTTCCTAGACTTACTGGTTGGAGAACAACCCCTTTAATTGTGGGATATTTAAAGGAGCAAGTGGTGAAGTGAGTCAGTTTAGTAAAGGGAGTCAACCACAGCGTCATTTCTAAACCAGGTATATACAGTTGTAGGGGTGGTTAGTGACAGTGTGAACAAAGTGGAAATCACCCATTTTTACCTGTAGTCACTGGACACCCCCTTTATGTTAGAGGCTGTCAATCACAGGGGAAAATGGTTGGTGTGGTCACGCCTCGGTTGCAGCAATACCTTCTTTGCAGCGGTCACAGTATTGCTTTACACAATCCTCCCCATCCCTATTCTGTAGTGAAAATAGTCACTACATTGTCTTTCCTTTTTCTCACTCCATCCCCAACAGTAATCCTAAAAATACTTTTTTGCCCCCCATTTTCCTATATAAGGGCAAATTCCTATGGGGGCAAGAGACATTTGAGGAGGAATTCCATTTGTATTTCTGCCCCTTCGTCTTTTCAACACGACTTTCACTCACAAATTAAAGGGGTTGTCCAGGATAAACTAATAATTAATCCCTAAACTAACCCCCTCTCCCGCTTAACTTCTAATATAATCTATAATTACCCATATTCCTGGAGCGATCATGTGACCGCCCCAGGGACACTTTCTGATAATCTGGTGACGTTCCATTTCACCACTTCCGAAATGGAAAGTCATCATTACTGTTCCTGTCCCCCCCCCCTACCCCATCCTCATCAATACTTACCAAGCCTTCCTATGTCCTGGAATGACTCCTCCTCTCTTCCTCTCTGTTAGTAGTGGGTGGAATAGATTAGCTAGGGAGACAGGGAGGGGTAGGAGGGGCTAGTAATGGGCGGGATCGCTAGGCTATGGAGACGTGGGAGGGGGAGTGAGAGAGAAGGAGGGGCTGAGTGAGAGGGAACTAGTGTAGAAGCTAGTACAAGGTAGTGCTCGTCTTCCCTCCCCCTACAGGGGTCGCTGGTTATAGCAGTTTCTCATAAGAGGTTGACTGGGACATTCAGCAGCCAGATAGCAGGACAGCACCCATGTCTTGGTTGGTTATGCCTATAACGTAAGTACAGGAAGAAACAATATCCCTAGACATTATCTGACTGTAAAGACAAGCTATTCATCTTAAACCCTGGATCCGATAAACTGACTATTAGTAACATTGAATGTCTTATTGATTTTTCTGCATTTAGCCAGTGAGCCGGACGCTGTTCACATTGTCTTGGACAGACATTTGATCACAGGACAGAATGAAAACTCCACAATGGCGGCCGTTCAGAATCTAATCCTGCTCTGCAATGGAAGGTCAGTGCCAGTCCATCAATGTACATGTTCATCATGTCCTATAGTCACAGTTGCAGAATTGTAGGCAGAAAATGTAGCTCTGGCAGGGATTAGACATGATGTAGAGAGGGAAATGGAGAAGGAAGCCCAAAATTAAACATTTATTTTGGTTGAAACAACACAAAGAGGTTAAAACACTGGTTAATAACCTTTTGGGACTTTTTTTTACAAGTTATATTACATCTACTATTTGCTTTCCTAGAAACTGTCAGATTTATTTGTGCCCCAAATTGTAAAATATTTAGGGCTTTGTTCACATGGCAAGATTTGGTGCTGAATTTGAGGCAGCTCTAAATTCCGCCTGAAACCCACCTCCATTGCTTTCAATGGGAGTCAGACACTGAGTTTTTCACATGGGTATGGTCACACAGAGTTTTTTGCAGGCAGATTTTGACACAGAATTCGCCTCAAAATCCTCATTGACTTCAGTGGGAGCCGCTCGCTTTTTTTTTTTTCTGCTAACTAGTAGCGGATAAAAGAAGCGACATGACCTGTCTTGCCACGGATTCTGCGGCTGACTCAGCCGTGGCGTCCGCGGCTTGAGACACACTCCTTTATAGGCCCATTCATTCAGGCCTAAACAGGAGCGGCATGCCGCGACGGAATACCAATGTTGCATTGGCATCCTGTTATGGCTAGCCGCGTGGAAAGTTCATAAGGCGGAAAAGGTTTCCGCCACCTTTTCTGCCATGGGAACATACCCTAAAACTCCTGAACCAAATTTTCTCTGACATCTGAAAATATTAGCTTCGCTTAAAAATGAACATCCATATTTCTTGAATTCCATTTTCATATGATTATGTTCACATTTGTGTTGGAGGACCAGAACAACGGACACACACAACACTGACGGTACCCGATGGATCATTTGACTATAATGGGATCTGTTGTGTGTAGAGATGAGCGAACACTATTCGGAACAGCCGTTCCGATTAGCACGCTCCCATAGAAACGAATGGAAGCAGCCGGCACGCAGACTTTGCCGGTGGCCGGTCCCTTAACCCCCCGCGTGCCGGCTACGTCCATTCATTTCTATGGGAGCGTGCTATTCGGAACGGCTGTTCCAAATAGTGTTCGCTCATCTCTAGTTGTGTGTCCTTTCTTTTAAACTGAAGTCCCCGGATGTAAAAGTCGGACTTTTTCCAGACTTTTTCGTCTGGTGATTTTCAGTACACACTGCGACGGTTACTCCAACACAGACGTGATGGTTTCCATTCAGCATGGCTTTATGTTTTCTTGTAATATTAATACATAATCATAGATTAATAGGTACAGAATTTAGAAACGAAAAACCACATTAGGATAACAGATGACGATTCACTTCTACTACAATACTGGAAAACACTACAGGTAAGGCCCTATTCACATCTGCGTTTGGGTTTCCGTTCGGGGAGTCGGCTTAGGAACCCCCTGAATGGAAACCTATACGCATTAAAAAGCGATTACCTGGGAAACCCGTGGAGCCCATAGACTATAATGTGGTCCGTGTGGTTTCCAAACAAAACATGTGGAGAGAAAAGTCCTGCAAGCAGCAATGTTTAGTGTGGAAACCACACAGACCCCATTATTGTCTATGGGGTCCACGGGTTTCCTGAAGGTAGCTGCTTTTTAATGCGTATAGGTTTCCGTTCTGGGGGTCCCCAAGCAGACTCCCTGAACGGAAACCCAAACGTAGATGTGAACAGGGTCTAAAAGGAGTCTTTCAGTGGTTTTGTCCTGTTGAACAGTGCTATATAGGGATAACATGGAGAGCTATGTAAACATGCTGGAGCGATGGTCATGCGGGTCCATGACCAGGAAATCCAAGTAATAATTCTCCCCAGCAGTGCGATCACAAGTATCTGAATGTTCCTGTCCCTCCCCTGTGCTCTGAATGATCCACACAACGTGTTTCGGGTAAAACTGTTTCTCAAGTGCGCATCACTTGTGCTCTGAATGAGGGCTGTAGCAGTCTTTTTATTTATTTTTAGAATGTAGATTTGCAGCCCCATATAGGAATCACAATGTACATTTTTATTCCCTATCAGTCTTTGTAGAATGGGAGGAAATCCACGCAAACCTGGGGAGAACATACAAACTCCTTGCAGATGTTGTTCCTGGCGGGATTTGAACCCAGGGCTCCAACGCTGCAGTGCTAACCACTGAGCCACCGTGTTGCCCCATGGCTGTAGCAGTCTTTTGATGGGACCCTAGAACCATCACTTATAGGCAAGAGAGAATTCGGTGCAGATAGCAGCTGGTACCACATGCTCACTTGCATGCAATATCTATGCTTGGCCACAGGATTCAGCTTCAGGCCGAGGCCCCACGTTGCAGAAACGCAGCTTTTTTTGTTGCAGATTTTGCTGCGTTTTTTTGCACCAAACCCAGTAGTGGATTGAGCGGAAGAAAGAAGTCTAAGAGATCCTTATATATTCCCCATTCCTTTTGTAGCCATTCTTGGCTTTGGCTCAAAAAACCACAGCAAAATCTGCAACAACAAAAAAGCTGCGTTTCTACAACGTGGGGCCTCAGCCAAACAGTCCATGAGTAAGGGCGCCCAAAACGCATAGGAATTGTATGCCATTCACATTGCTGGAGAGGAACAAAGCTGAAAATTTTATATGTGCCCGGGTGTTAGATGTTTCGTCTGGTGCTGGATCCCTTTAAAATTTGTCAGTTTTAATAAAACCTGTTTCTTCTATGTAGGAAATAAATCTGCTTTCTGCTGAGGGTCCAACCCATACCTCATCTGTCCTTGATTGTATCCAGAACACCAAGAGACGCTTAAGATGTGCCGTGTGAATTACTGTGAAGAGCATTAGCACCCGTATTGCACCATCTGCGCCACAATGCTTAGGTTATCCCATTGCATGGAAGGAGCAAATCGGAATATGGGCCCATTCTGACTGGGCCTGTGGGCTCTCGTCGGCCCTTGAGAACATGTCATGAAAGTGCGAAGATCCTACATGCTGCTTATATGTTGAAGGGGACCAATGGCCATGTGTAAAGTTACTTTTATATACTGTACATCTTGCTTGAAAATCCTTTGGCACTGTCCCATACCCTTAATCCCATTCATGCACAAGATTAGGAACCCGTCATGTCACTGTGATTGTAGGCAGATCTGTGGTTTTGTATTTGTAAAGATCTCTCTATCCATTGTCCGTTTTCAATAAAATATCCGGTTCCTATAGTCTGCTTTTCCTTTACGCCTCCATCGTGGTCACAGCTCCATTAAAATGTTCCTCCGACGCACACCAGAGAAAGATTTCCTCACAAGCAAGACCACCACAGCGATGACCGTGACACCAAGAACCATGCCTATGACTATTGCTGCGTAGTTTGTGGTGGCTGAAAGAAGAAGGGCATATCGTGAAAGATGTTCCATACAAGCGCACCTCCAGTTATAAGTAACTTTTCAGCAATGAATGGTACATGATCATATATGTAATATATCTTATTAGTCAAATATGTCTTCACTACTTTTCATATTAGTCTATGAAGAGGGGAGGGGGGATTAGAAAATATACTCAAATAATTGCTGTTGTTACTATTTCTTGCTTTTTTTAACACTGCTAGGTTGTAGATAAGAGGCTGTGCGAGCACAGAATGCAATAATGCCATTAACTACCCAGCAGGAATCTACTCCTCCCCTCCTGTCTCCATAGAGCTCTATGTTTGAGGCTGAATACAGAGGCAGAAATATTGTAAATAGAGATGAGCGAACACTAAAATGTTCGAGGTTCGAAATTCGATTCGAACAGCCGCTCACTGTTCGAGTGTTCGAATGGGTTTCGAACCCCATTATAGTCTATGGGGAACATAAACTCGTTAAGGGGGAAACCCAAATTCGTGTCTGGAGGGTCACCAAGTCCACTATGACACCCCAGGAAATGATACCAACACCCTGGAATGACACTGGGACAGCAGGGGAAGCATGTCTGGGGGCATAAAAGTCACTTTATTTCATGGAAATCCCTGTCAGTTTGCGATTTTCGCAAGCTAACTTTTCCCCATAGAAATGCATTGGCCAGTGCTGATTGGCCAGAGTACGGAACTCGACCAATCAGCGCTGGCTCTGCTGGAGGAGGCGGAGTCTAAGATTGCTCCACACCAGTCTCCATTCAGGTCCGACCTTAGACTCCGCCTCCTCCGGCAGAGCCAGCGCTGATTGGCCGAAGGCTGGCCAATGCATTCCTATGCGAATGCAGAGACTTAGTGCTGAGTCAGTTTTGCTCAACTACACATCTGATGCACACTCGGCACTGCTACATCAGATGTAGCAATCTGATGTAGCAGAGCCGAGGGTGCACTAGAACCCCTGTGCAAACTCAGTTCACGCTAATAGAATGCATTGGCCAGCGCTGATTGGCCAATGCATTCTATTAGCCCGATGAAGTAGAGCTGAATGTGTGTGCTAAGCACACACATTCAGCACTGCTTCATCACGCCAATACAATGCATTAGCCAGTGCTGATTGGCCAGAGTACGGAATTCGGCCAATCAGCGCTGGCTCTGCTGGAGGAGGCGGAGTCTAAGGTCGGACCTGAATGGAGACTGGTGTGGAGCGATCTTAGACTCCGCCTCCTCCAGCAGAGCCAGCGCTGATTGGTCGAGTTCCGTACTCTGGCCAATCAGCGCTGGCCAATGCATCCCTATGGGAAAAAGTTTATCTCACAAAAATCACAATTACACACCCGATAGAGCCCCAAAAAGTTATTTTTAATAACATTCCCCCCTAAATAAAGGTTATCCCTAGCTATCCCTGCCTGTACAGCTATCCCTGTCTCATAGTCACAAAGTTCACATTCTCATATGACCCGGATTTGAAATCCACTATTCGTCTAAAATGGAGGTCACCTGATTTCGGCAGCCAATGACTTTTTCCAATTTTTTTCAATGCCCCCAGTGTCGTAGTTCCTGTCCCACCTCCCCTGCGCTGTTATTGGTGCAAAAAAGGCGCCAGGGAAGGTGGGAGGGGAATCGAATTTTGGCGCACTTTACCACGCTGTGTTCGATTCGATTCGAACATGGCGAACACCCTGATATCCGATCGAACATGTGTTCGATAGAACACTGTTCGCTCATCTCTAATTGTAAACAAGCGGTCATACTGAAGATAAGGAGCTGAAGAATAGCCTAATAATTGGAGAAGGAATCAGATCACCTTAGGTATGCTTTAGGCTGAGGCCTCACATTGCATAATAGCTAGAGATGAGCGAGTACTGTTCGGATCAGCCGATCCGAACAGCACGCTCGCATAGAAATGAATGGACGTAGCCGGCACGTGGGGGGTTAAGCGGCCGGCCGACGTCAAAGCGGAAGTACCAGGTGCATCCATTCATTTCTATGGAGCGTGCTGTTCGGATAGGCTGATCCGAACAGTACTTGCTCATCTCTAGTAATAGCATCTTTTTTTCATTGCAGATTTTGCTGCGTGTTTTTGAGCCAAAATCAAGAGTGGCTGGTGTTCAAAGATGAATGTTCACTTTAATTTTCTTAAAGCGTCCATATTGGCAGGAACTTAGTCATTATCGGATTCATCTGCAGTGAACTGATCCAAGGAATGTTATCCACTTACTAGTGGATTGATCTGCAGTATGAGATCATTAAAGGGGTTATCCAAGTTATTAAAAGTGATGGTTTATCAATTTTAGATCTGCGGCGGTTCAACACAGCCCCATCCCCCCTCCAACAATCAGCTGTGCCAGTGCTGCGGCCTCTTCATGGTTTATCTCAGGTTTCGGCGTTCTGAGTGAAGCGGCACCTGACAACCAGATAAGCGATGAGTAAAGCTGTGGCCCCTGATTGTCGGGGGTGCCGAGAGTCGCACCCTCTGCTCTAAATTGATGGCCTTTCTTAACCTCTTCCCATATTATGCCCATATATGTTGGGGAATATGGCTAATTCCCATCCCACAGATCCCAGATTAAACTCAACTACCCCCCTAACTACAAATGTTGATCCTACTGCTAAACTAATAAAGACCCCAGACCTGAATCTACCTCCAGGACCCTCAGCCTTGAATACCTGCACAGGTAATGTCATTGTGACTTCACCTCTGCCAGTTCTTCAAAAGTAACAGGACCTGGTCATACAACCATATGTGTTCATGTCATTCTGAAGATCCTCTGAATCTTTGTACCAGGGGCAGTTTGATTTGTGGTTATCGGGAGGCTTCGGCCCTTCACACATGTCAAAAGTCTTCCACTGTGGACCATGTAATACATTGTCGGAGTAGGCCTACCAGTGCAGAAGCTCCCTGTATAGATAATACTTGCCTTTTTTTCTTGTCTCCCAAATTACGTAGATTGATTTGGCGGCGACATGGTAGGTCCTTGTCTCCAGCACCGGCTCCATTGGTTGTTTAGCAAGTAGTTGCAATGGGCAGTTAGAATTGCCTGACTTTGTGTGATTAGAAGTCAGATAGAGCTTTACCTCACAGCTTATAAATACCTAGAAAGGGAAAGAAAACTATATATGTATAATGGCGGATCTGAATACTCTGGAAAGTACCAGAAAAAGTAGCCATACCCACCATGGAGGAGCTAGAAAGCTGGGTTCCTGAGAGATGCAGTGTGAAGACCATCTTGTTATTTTCTCTGGAGATATTCTCTACCATTCTGTTATCTATACACCTGGAATTAGATACAGAAAATATTTCATTATATCGTATATTCATTATGCGAGGCAACACGGTGGGTCAGTGGTTAGCACTGCAGCCTTGCAGCGCTGGAGTTCTGGGTTCGAATCCTGCCAGAAACAACATCTGCAAGGAGTTTGTATGTTCTCCCCATGTTTGTGTGGATTTCCTCCCATTCTACAAAGACATACTGATAGGGAAAAAAATGTACATTGTAATCTCTATATGGGGCTCACAATCTACATAAAAAAAAAAAAAAAATCATTATGTATCTCAAAGAGATCCTACCCATTACTAGCCCCTCCCACCCTTCCCTGTCTCCCTAGCCTAGTTATCCCGCCCATTACTAGCCCCTCCCACCTGCCCAAATCTCCCTAGCCTAGCGATCCCACCTATTACTAGCCCCTCCCACCATCCCCCTGTCTCTCTAGCTAACCTATTCCATCCATTACTAGCAGACAGGAAGAGGAGAGCTGTTCCCGGACACCGGAAGGCTTGCTAAGTATTGATGGGGATGGGAAGTATAATGTGACGTTCCATTTCAGAAGCGATGAATTGAAACATCACTGACAGCTCCAGGGATATGGGTAATTATGTTGTTTTTTTTTAATTAGAAGTTAGGCGGTGAGGGGGGTTTAGTTTAGGGGTTAATTGTTAGTTTATCCTGGACATCCCCTTTAAGAAAATCTCTAAGGACTTATTCACACGACAGTGAAAAACTGCTGTTTTAAAAACCCAAAATGTCTATGGGTCTATTCATATGCCCGTTTTTTAGGGACTATTTTTCACGTGCTCTATCTTTGTCCGTTTTGAAGGATATAAAGATAGCCATGTGAATAGTCCCCTAGACTATTATGGGTTGGAAAAACACCAGTATTCACTGCCTTGTTGGTCCTTTCAACAGACCGATGGGGCCATTTTTCACAGATCTTGGGCCTGTAATAAACAAGACTGTCATGTGAATTAGGCCTCAGCAAAATAAGTTATTCTTGTGCAGTGGTTTGACAAATGTTGAATTCCAGCAGAGGAGATAGCATCAGCGATTCCACTACGTCACCTCCAAATCCCAGCATAAGTTACAGAGACAAGGCCTTGGTGTCTCTCCAGAACATTACCTTAGTCAATGCGAGGATGGCACAACAGTTAACATCGAAACAATACATCACCTCTGTCGTCAGACCTTCATCGAAACCCTCCTATCATGGTCTCCAAATAATAGAACTGGTCCAGTTTATACTACATTATTATCTAGCAGAAAGAAATAATCGGAACATTTCCCCGTATGTGGATTTATTAAAATATATTACTGTTTATAAGATTTTTAGATCTTAGTGAATTAATCTGACACATCCACAGACAGAAATAGAAAGTTCCAAACAGGCCGCCAAATAACTAAACATGACCCGTCCTTATGCCAAACAGGTCTTCAACAGGGGCGTAACGATCGTGGTTGCAGGGAGTGTGACCGGGCCCCGGAAGGTTCGGTGGAGATGGCCGGGTCCATGTACAATGATGACAGCGGTCGGGGAAAGCCTGGTGCCCTGATTGCTATACATACTTAAAGGGATTCTACCATTAATTTTTTTTTTTCTAGGTAACACGTTGGAATAGCCTTTAGAAAGGCTATTTGTCTCCTACCTTTGAAAGTGATCTCCGCCGCGCCGTTCGTTCAAAATACCGGTTTGTACTGGGATGCTAATTAGTTCTCTCGCAGTGATGGGGGCAGGCCCAAGCGCAGGAGATGCGATGGGGGCGTCCCCATTGCTGCTCAAAAAACGACTCCAGCGCCGCCTCTGTCTTCTTCTGCATCTGCCTCTACCTTCTTCGGCCTGACGTCGGACGCCTACGCAGTACGCTTTGTTCGGCGAACGTACTGCGCATGTGCAAAATTGCGGTGTCGACACTATGGCCGCGGGCATACGCAGTACGTTCAGCGAACTTCGCTGAACAAAGCGTACTGCGCAGGTGTCCGACGTCAAGCCGAAGAAGCAGGGGGCGGATGCAGAAGAAGACAGAGGCGGCGCTGGAGTCGGTTTTCGAGCAGCAATGGGGATGCCCCCATCACATCTCCTGTGCTGGGGGATGCCCCCATCGTTGCGAGAGAACTAATTAGCACACCGGTACAAACCGGTATTTCAAACGAACAGCGCGGCGGAGATCACTTCCAAAGGTAGGAGACGAATAGCCTTTCTAAAGGCTATTCCGACGTGATACCTAGAAAAAAAAGTTTTTTAATGGTAGAATCCCTTTAAAAATAGTTATACTAACCTCTTCTGGGCTCAGTTTCCTTTCCGATGTTCTTCCATCCTGTGATTAGCCCCAGCGGTCACATGGGGCTCGGCAGCGTAATGACGTCAGTGTGCGCCCACGTGACTGCTGAGGACCAATCACAGCCCCCAGCAGGGACGTCGAGAAGATGGCCGAAGATGCTGAAGACAGCCAGAGCCAGGAAAGGTGAGTATAAGTGTTTGTTATTTTTATTCACCTTCCCTGGGCCTCCGATGAAAGTTTGCACCCAGGCCCAAAGACACTGGTCTTCAAGTATAGTCCCATGCTTTCCTACCAAGATTAATATTTAGGGTCCACAAGTCTCGAGAATACAATCTTCCGTCATTATTGTTATGCACGGAGGGATTTTAATTTAGGGCTAAACTAGAGAGGTTTTCAATTTTTGCACCAAAAAATGTGACTTTTTTTCTCCTTTGACCACCCTCGCCACTTTCCTGGCAGGGGGCATGGGTGGCCCCATCATATTAATGACAATTTATTGGCGTAAATAATCCCTGAAATCTACGCCAGCTACCATCTGGAGTAGGTTGGAGACCAGGCACACAGCCAGGTGGAGGGCACGTCCGATTTTTGTGGATTTGTAAAATGATATTTTAGACATACTGGTAAAAAAAAAATCTAGAAAACCCATTAGAGGGTAATAATCACATGTACAGTACAGGATACCGTATGTATAGGTTCTCAGCCCGTCCTTGGATTTGTATTTCTAGAACTTCGTCTCTTACCCATCTTGGATGAAGTACGTCTTTGACTTGTTCTTTTTGCTGACGAGCTTGCACGATGTAATGACCAGCCTGACGTCGCTCCTGTTGGTCTCTGCGGTCACAGTAACCACAAGCTTCTCATTCCCCCTGATACGTGGGATGGATGATGTAATCTCATTCACGTCCGAGCTGAGGTCTGGGCCAAGTCCAATACCAAAACGGAACGGGCCAAAGTCAGTCTGTCTGTCTGTCATGAAATCTGTCCACACGAGGTTGGGTTGCTGGGAATTTTGAAGACGAGTTTGGACAACCAATGCGGCGGTGTGATCGCTCGTATCTTCTACTATAGTACTCATTGTGAATTCCAGGTCATGCTCCTTCTATAAAGAAAAAGTTCATGTCATAAAGCCGTATTGATGTCACCATACTGTCCATAACCCAGCGTTAGTGAATGTTATTAGCTATAGAAACTATTGGCTTGCAAAAAAAACCCCATAAATATACAGATTTACTGTCGTGGTTGCAACTCAACCTTGGTCTTAAATATACCAGAAACTGATGAATATTGGCGTAACTAATGTCTTGTGGTCCTATCTTTTGTCCGGACCCCTACCTCATCCCTACAGTGAATTCTTGATAGTGATGGTTACGGGGGATAAGGAGTTTAATCCCCCTTAGTGTGGTTAGGTTAATCTTTGGGTCTCCTTGGCTTACGGGCCAGATGGAAGCTGCAATCCCAATACTGATGCCAGTGCTTATGGGCCCCCCTAAGGCTCCTGGGCCCCGATGCGACTCTACCCTCTGCATCCCCTCAAGTTACGCCCCTGAGCACGCTTACTGTGCATACGGTTATGTGCATGAGGCCTAAATCAGATCAGGTATCTTTTTTCCAAACTGAAGCTTCATGGTAAGAGAGACCTTCCATCCCATTTAATAATCTAGTTTCCTGCCCTTGGACCCTTGATATTGTGATCCAGATGCAATACTTGAAGCTCCTGGACCCCAGTGCGAAATCTTTGATGGGATCCCTACGTCCCATATGTCATTTAGAATAGGGGTACAGGGATCTTTGGGCCTCACCCCAGTGCCAAGGAAATGGTAGTAACTGTAGCCGCTGCACTTCCTATAGCTACACTTCTGTTTGATTCCCAGAATACCCAAGTCCTTTTCTTGTTCTGTTGTTCCCAGTACTGCTCCATTTAGTGTACATATTCTTAAATAGTGATTTTTTTTTTTCTATATACTATAAGGAAAAAAATTTAGGGGAGGGTTCAGAGTGCCAAGAGACTTACCAATGAGCAAAAAAATTGCATACTGACTTTATTTTGTTCAGGTTAGCACTGACACCGGTTGCCTCTGATAGGGGCTCTGAATGACACTGCTCTAATGACATTATAGAGGTTAAATTGCACATCAGGCACCAAAACTACCTGCACTTATTGCTCAAGAATGGTGGTGGCTAAAGAAATCTGTACTGAAATCAGTGGCGCAGAACCAGTGCTTAAATTGGGCCAGAATGTGTCAGAACTGAGTCCCGGCATATAGACAAACTGTCTTGGTGCCACACGGTTGCTCAGTGGTTAGCACTTTAGCTTTGCAGCGCTGGGTCCTGGTGTTCAAATCTCGCCAAGGGCAAAAAACCATCTGCAAGGAGTTTGTATGTTCTCCCCGTGTTTGCATGGATTTCCATCCCATATTCCAAAAAGACATACTGATAGGGGGAAAAAATGTACATTGTGGGGCTCACAATCTACATTAAAAAAAACCAAACAAAGCGTTCCGGTATAAAGAACCCCACAAACACCGCTTCTCTGATCCCTGAATATAATGATCGGAAGGCTAGGAGAGGTGAAGGAACATAAAAAACACTGTTACTTACCTCTCCTGGCTCCAAAAGGCCTTGGGGCTACTTGGTGACATCACGTGGGCCGGGGTTGCGTCCTTAAGCATTGCAACACAAGCCTGGCTCAAGCAACGTCTCTTCCATCATTATAGATGGCCAACATCACCCAGGAGTGCGCTGGAGCCCAGGAGAGGTAAGTTACAGTGTTTTTTATGTTTGTATCCTCCCCTGGGTCTCCGATTATTATACTCTGGGGTCTGAATTTTAGAGTTCCCCCTAAATTTTTTTCCCAATTTAAGCACTGAGCAGAACCTAAGAACTAGAATTGGTGGAGGTGGTGAAAGGTCTTCTTCTGGTTACTACTCCTTGTATGAATAGTATATCATGTTCACACCCTACTTTGCCTCTGAACCGTCGGATATTACCGTCATTGTTTGTAGGCCATGTTCTTATCACATGGTTTGGATTTCAGTATTTCTGCAACCCTTGCACTTGGCAGTTTAGTAGTGAGCATGTATAGTGCGGTGTAACTCTATACACGGCCTCACTCACCAATACAAATGGTCGTGAAAGATATTTCATCACAAGGAGAGAAAATAGTCCTAGCCATGAGTGAACTATAGACACTGCATACCTTCCCATAATAGAGTGCTAATGTACACATGTGTCATTGTATAATGGGACATATACCACTGGTGTTACCCCTCAGGCCAAGCTGAAAGCTTCCCCCACCCTGGAGGAATACTCATCATATCCATGTTAGGGTTGTGGCACCATGACTCCAGCTCGTAATATGAACACTTTTGGGGTAACCTTTAAAAGGAACCCATCACATTGAACATTTGCGGACAGCACATTATAGAGCAGGATGAGCTGAGCAGATTGATATATAGTTTTATGAGAGACAATTCAGTAAAACTGATATATATTCACTCTCTTTTTAGGTGTCCGGGAGGAGGAGTCACTGGAGTGATTGTTGGACCGCCCACTGGACTCCTAATCTGGTTTGAAATAAATTAGATACAAGTTATATATCAATCTGCTCGGCTCCTCCTGCTCTATAACATACTGTCCACAGATAGGACTAAACGTACAATAGGACGGATTACCATTACGTATATGTATACTATGTATACAATGTATACTATTGAGGGCCAGTTCATGGACTTCCTAGACGTGTATTCAAATCTGCGTGTGTGGCTAAATAGTAATAGTCATCCGTACAAATACATACAACCAGTAACAATATGATTCATTCGCAACTCATTATACCGCCATACTACGATACATTTACTCTTATACGGTTATTAGCCACGACCATGCAATATTTAACGTCACGTCAGACAGTTTCCGAATAATGCAGCAAATTTCTATTACAATGTCGTTTTTGGCTTCTTGACCCTAACAGTATAGATAATATGGATCTTACCTGTGTATGATTTTTCTCGAAACCAGCCCTGGACAATTCCCATGGTAATGTGAAATATAAAATCCACGGTACAACAAAGTTTAGTAGCCCCATTTCCAAGTCAAAGGTCCATAGACGCCTGGTAAAAGGGTTTCCTGTAGCTTCTAATGCTTTCCCAAGCTCTTTATGAAGGTTATGGCTATACCTTTAGTGCTGCTTAGGATGAAATGCGTCTAGTAATGGACTGTCTGCGAAACGGAGGGTGGAGACTCTTAACCTTTTAGCTGCCAAGTTTGGAATCTGATGTTTACTCAGGACATGGAGATACATCTATAGATCACATCTCCTCCAGGTAAGGTCAGGCTATCGACACATGGTCGAAAACGCGTCACTACCACAAACAAGTGTTGTTTTCTTGCCTTCGCAATGGAGTTAGTGGCTTGGGAGGAATAAGAGCAGGACAATGTGTAAGCAGATGTCAGATAATTATAACAGAAGATATCTTCCAGGCTTCCGGCTCATCCTGTGCAGCCAGGAGAAATTTTTTTTCTTTTGCGTGTGGTGGGATATACAGGATCAGGGAACGGATTGTTCGAGATCCATTAGTGAAAGAGGATACTTAAGGGCTGTGAAAATTTCTAGGTTTTCCCCATTTTTATTTATTTATTTTTTGATCCAAAAATTGGTCCCAAGATTTTTGACATTATGGCTCGACATTGGTGAACCAATGACTGAGATGAGCCAATAATAATATTCTGCCTATGGAAACTTTCTGTTATCTGGGCCTATCGACAACTTTATGGGTCCATAGATGATTTCGTAACAATTTGCCAGCCACGGATGGTCAATCGGAGATCACTCTAGAAGAGTGACGTTCTGATTTATTGATGCTCCCCGAAGGCCATCTAATGATTGTTAACGAAATCCTATAATTAAAGGCCATGATCACTTATGGATCCGTGTTTAATTGATTGGCATGTGTTTGGAGCTGAAACGCGTTGTGTATTAAAAAAAAAAAATTAAACAAATTTGCACCGTTTGTCTTCTACATCTTGCAGAAAGCTTATCTGATGTTTTTAGCAGAGAATGCCATTCTGCAGCTTGCTATGTCTTGTAAGACATACAAGAAGGAAAACAAATGGTCCGAAACCTAAAACCCATAACAGATGCGACTTAAAAATGGATCCAAATGTATCAGTAGCCTTTAATGGGTTGTCAATGTGATTTACTGTTTGACCTGTAGGTTACAATTGAGTATGTGCTCAACCCACTAACAGCGTCTGACCTGACGGGACCTGCTCTCGTTTTTTGCACTTGAGAAAGGGCCAGTGTAAGGCCCGAAACGTGTTGTGTTATATGCTGTATTTTTAACTACCCAATAAACCCTATGTGATTGGACCCTGGTTTACCATCTTCCTAAACATACCAGTGTGCGCGGTTCTCCCTCAACGAACCTTTGGTCCCCTTTTCCTCTTCAACCCTCTAACAGAACACTCTTGTGTATGGGGGTAATCCCAATTAGGACAAAAAGGAATTAGGCATGATGGATTTTCCTTTGTTCTGCTTGAACATACACAGCTGTGCTATTTACGGGTGTGGAAACGCAGCTTTTGTTGTTGCAGAATTTTCTGCTGTTCTTAGAGCCAAAGAATGGCTACAAAGGAATAGAAAATATATTGGGCGTTCTTATACTTCCACTCCTGGCTCTGGCTCCGAAAACCGCAGCAAAATCTGCAACATGGGGCCTCAGCACTTACATTCTTATTGAAACATATAAGATACATACTACACGTGAGGTCTTGCTATGGTTTGGAGATTGAGCAGATACCATACATGACAACATGAAGTTGCCAATAAATCATTGTCTGGTTGTCAGGGCTCACAATCTATATTCCCTATCAGTATGTCTTTGGAGTGTGGGAGGAAACCCAAGCAAACACGGGGAGAACATACAAACTCCTTGCAGATGTTGTCCTTGTCAGGATTTGAACCCATGACTCCAGCGCTGCAAGGCTGCAGTGCTAACCACTGAGCCACCATGCTGCCCAACGGAAACCAATGGAGCCTGACCGATCCTATTAACTATAATGGGGTTTGTTGGGTTTCTAGTGTTCCAAAGAAAAAAGTGCAGCCGAGTTTTTGGGGATTTCGGATGGAATCTATGTTGGAGGGTCCTATAGCCTTAAATGGATTACCCAGCAATAAATCGGAAGGTCCTTGATTTCGATGTATGGAATAGGTACGTTCATAGTTCTATTGCTTGAGAAGTCATTTTTTTAATGGAAATCTATTATTAAAGGGGTTGTCCAGGCAAAAATTGGCATCTCTGGTGTCTTCCAGCACAGTCCATCCTGCAGCTCCATTGTTTCCTTTTGGTGCGTTTCCCAAGCGGACTCCCCGAACACAAATGTGAATCGGACCTAAATAGATTCCCCCCAATTTCCCTTTTTCAGCATGGCCTACCCTGTTGCAACCATTTATACTGTATAGTGGAAACAGGAGACAAATCCCGTATTTCTGGATATCATTTCCAAGATGTCGGAACTTTCTAATTTTCTGTACAACAGGTTAATCCCGGAGATGAGAAACTTCATTAGGAGGAAGGAGACGTTAACCAGACTCCTAGCAAGCATCATAAACAAGTCCTCATCCTTAAGACAAAACGCAGGTGTGTTAATATATAAAGACTTCATATGGCATCAAAGCGGGCGCCGCGTCACGTCATTCATTCTACAGCAAACTTTAAACAGCAGCCTGGTAGAATATATAGCAATGTGTATGAGGAGTCCTGGAGAATACGATCCATCTAATATGCTAGATCTACCGGCAGCAGGCTACGCGTCTCCTCCGATGATACGATATACCGAAGGAGGAGACGCATTGTCATTGTGGTTTTATACATTCTGCAATATTTCTTTGCTTTAATGAACTCCGTTTTGCAGGGACAAGTATTGTATGGACAGAAATGGGTTAAGACACAGGGCTATTTTAGGAGCAGGCCTTTATCCATGTGAGTTTCGATCACCTTTTATGACTCTGTCTGGGGCTCTGTTTATAAATCTGCCATGTTCCCATTCCTTGTTATTGTATCTGTGCATTTCACTATATAATACCTGGGAGAAGGACTGCGCACAATAGTCACCGCACCATTTCTTTACATGTGGGTATCTGACAATAGCGGTGCCCTATAGTCACACGATGGTGAAAAATTGCCCTTTTTAATGGCTGTCAAACCACCAAAAGCCAAGCCGGTTAGATTTTAGTCACAAGTGATTTACCATAGATTTCAATGGAAGTCATGTGACGATTTTTTTTTTTTTTGAGAATCATGCAACCTCTATTCCTCATATTAGTGTGTCCTTATCTTTAAGGCAGGGGTGCTCACACTTTCAGCATGTGAGCTACTTTATAAACTGACCAAGGGATAAGAGCTACTACCCACTTCTTGTGGGCAGGGCAGAGCGTGAGAGCAAGAGACAGCTCTCCAGTGTCTGCTTGTTCACAGCGCAGGCTGAGAATCATCTCTGGACACTGGCAGGCCGGGGCCTTGCACTCGTTCGCAGTCAGGGCTGCGGCGGCCCTGCCTGCAAGTGTCCGGAGATGACTCTCAGCCTGCGCTGTGAACAAGCAGCACCCCGACTCCCTTCATCCCTAAGAGCAGGGAGCGCGTCATCCCCCAGAGCTGCTGCTGCCCGGCCTGCAAGTGTCCGGAGTGCTTGTTCACAGCACAGCCCAGACTGCCAGTGTCCAGAGAGGATTCTCAGCCTGCGCTGTGAACAAGCAGACACCGGGGATCCCTGGCTGCATCTGCAATAGACCCATACGTCCTTCGCAATCGACCGGTAGATCGTGATTGACATATTGGGCACCCCTGCTTTAAGGCATTTTATTTTCATTAATTCTCACATTTAGATGAGCAAAGTGTGCCAAATCTGACACCACTCCAATGAGCACATCACACTGCCAGGATGTTAACTAGTGTGGTTTATTCCTATGTACAAGTGTATATTCAGCACCCTCATACTCTTCAGCACTGTCCCATATAGGGCTTTATCCAAATCCCCCCTCAGGATGTCTGGAGTGTAGGAAGAGACACCCACAGACACCAGGAGAACATACAAACCCCTTGCAAATGTTGTCTTCAACCCTAAGGCTGCATTCACACAGAGTAATGTGCCGCGTGATGTGGCATGTATACGGCATGTGAGATACTGTGCGCTGTAAAAGCTCCAATTGATTTCAATGGGAGCCTGGATTGTATACGCAAAATCACAGCTGCAAAATAACGTGGCATATATGATCCAGGCTCCCATTGAAATCAATGGGAGCTTTTACAGCGCGCAAAGTCTCACACGCCATATACGTGCCACATCACACGGCATGTTACTCTGTGTGAATGCACCCCAAGACTCCCGAGCACCTGAGGCCCTGTCCGGCCCAATAGACAGGGGCATATTGAACATGTAGACTTCAGATTCACTTTCTCGCTCAAAATTGGTGAAGTCAAGTAGTTACCAGTTTAAGAAGAGCCCAGCGTCTTCCAAGGCAGTATAAATATAGCCTTATGGAAGCATGCCCCATTTTGTCTGTTGGACCCTTCAAGATCCTAGTATGATCTCTTATACAGAAAACAAAGTATAAGAAAGTTACCTTGATCACATTGAAGCCAGCACTACAAGTGCTATATGGACTGTCATTTCCCTATAGGGATGCAAATGAGTATACGGTCTAAAATTTAGCAGCAGACAAAAGCTGTAGTGTTGTGTTGGATGTCACAGGAGCGCATCTTACCTCAATCCAGGATGTATTTTTATCCACTAGACGTGTGCTGTAACTTACCAAGCAGATTGTGTAAACAGATACAAAAATTCTTTTTAATGAAGACCGCTCATTAAAGGGGTCATCCAGTTTCTTATATTGATGGCCCTCCTTAGGATAGGCTATCCAATATTAGATCTGGAAAGGTCTGACCCCTGCAGATGTGCTACCCTGACAGCATGGTTCCCTGTGTTTACATGCTGCCAGGCTCTTCGCTCCATACAAGTTGTAGCCGTGTGATTCGGTAATGCAGCACTGCCCCATAGACTTCAGTGCTGCAGTACCAAAACTTACTGCTAAGAGTCATGAGTGAGCTGTGCAGCTGCTGGCATGTCAGTACCAGGAGCGCTGATCTGTGGGGTGCTGGGTGTATGGCCCTTGCAGATCCAATATGGAGGCTGGGTTTCTCCTTAAACCAAATGCAGCGTTTGCAGCGCAATGAAATCCATTATGCAAGTGATGAGACTGAGACAAGTACTGGGTTTAATCAGTGCATTAGAAGAATTTGTACAAAACAATGTAAATGGTACAATGCGGATAAAAACAGGAGATGGAGGATACGAATTGCAGGGGGGCGATTACAGGCGAGGAATGATCTTGACATCACGGCTGGATTTATAAAAGCAACCATTAAAGTTACTTGAGGCGCTCCTGAGGACAAAAGAACACAAGAGTCATACAGCAACATGTGGAATCGCTATATATTCATTCACTTGATCAGTGTAAAGGGTCACAGCAAGGTCCAGTGTCTCCACCCCCAAATGATACTACAAGCCTGACTTCAGAGTCTAAGACCAGCACCCTTGTGTTCATTCACAAGGAAGAGTCTAGATCCATAAGTAGCAGGGTTTATTCACAGAATACTTTGCTACATTAGATGAATGGGCACTCCCATCACATAAGCTATGGCCTGCTTGCTGACAGTTTCCTTGCATAGAAGATTTAAGCTATTAAAACCAGAAGATTTACAATACGTGGCTTACAGGATGAGCAACACCAACACTGAGCTCATACAGAGTCTAAGGCAAGCCAAATCAGATTGACAGCGGTGGGGTTAATAAATTAAGAACCCAGGAAACTATTGGTGCAAATTGTAAATCCTCAGTAAGTCAATCTATGTTGCAAATTTACAATGTCACCTCTAGCAATACATATGGGGAGCAAGCAAGCCTCCATATGCTGCAAATAGCTACCCGTGTGCATGTCCAGCAGGTATGGATAGGCTATAGCATTGTGAGTTTAGAGAACCTCCAGTGCTGACAACTATACCTTTAACATCTTTTCTAGCTTGCCGGCATCAGCAGCAAACTTCCTGATCCCGTCCGATAGCTTTTCCACTGCCATTTGGTCTTCGTTGTGTTCCCAACGAAACGTTTTCTCATCCATGTGAACCTTCTCCAGTTTGCAGGCCTGGGCTGTATGACAAAGGGAATTTGCATTGGTTATGACAGTCTCCTCTTTACTGTAAGGAATTCTCTTGTACTATATGCTATGAGGACGGATTAGAAGCATCTTGTCCAAGTTCCCATAATTCAGCCATAGAAAATGCTATATGCTACAGAACATTAACTTGCCAAGTGCACAAATGTGGAAAAACGGTCACCCAAATCATTTTATAGCTAGTACCGCGGTAAGTGCCACAGCCTTCAAGCCTAGGAAGCATGAAGGATAACCACAAGATGGCGCTGCTGGAACAGATTTGTCTTATGGCCACGCTGCTGGTTGCTGAACTCTGGCATCATATCCTGGACCGCAGCTTTAAGTTATTTGTCTAGAATATTTGTTTGCTATGGCCCTTGTGCAAATCTAAATCAGCAGCTGTGCTTATGGCAATCTGCAATACTTTCAGTAAGCTTCTTTGTCAACATGTGTACTAAAACTGCAACGTAAGGTAGGTACTCCAGCTTCTATGAATCTGCAGCTTCCAACACGCTCCATCCACTTCCAAGAACAGCAAGTATGCATGCTTGGAGTTGTAGTTTTACAACAGCAGGAGTGCCAAAACTTGCCTACCCTTGGACTAAGGTATAAGCTTTGTGTAGTTTGCCATTTAGTGAACAGAGAATCCCTATGCCAAGACTAGGAAAGAAGACTGGACAGGGGGAGTGACAACTTGTGTCCACCAGTGCTCAGTAAGTGGACAGGCAAGTTGCTTTACACATTAGCCAGCAGGTGGTGCAAAACAAGGTGCAGCTAATCAAACTCTTCATTTGATGTATTTTCAATGCACGCAAGTGGCAGACATCTTCAATCAGTACAGCAAATATATTTACTAGTGGGACACCCCTCTAAACCACTGAAGGTGCGGATCGTGACAATGAACACCTTTCTGGCATCAAAGTGCAAACTTTCTGCCAAGAAAATCAGCTTATTCCATGTGCAAGCACCTTGGGCAGGACCATTTTATTTTGTGGATGCTGCAAGACTGTCGATGGGACATTTCTATTTTAGGGTGGAGGCCACAGACATTTTCCCACCCAGAGTGGTCCAAACAGCAAAAATGTATAGAGAAAGTTAAATTTCTCAGCAGTAGAGATGAGCGAACACTGTTCGGATCAGCACGCTCCCATAGAAATGAATGGAAGCACCTGGCACGCACACTTTGCCGGCAGACGGCCGCCGTGCCAGGTCCTTCCATTCATGTCTATGGGAGCGTGCTGATCCAAACAGAGTTCGCTCATGTCTACTCAGCAGTAAGAATGACCAAGGTGTGTTCACCAGCCCTACAACAGTATTAACCTTAAAGTGATTTTGGTCATTGGAGATTCCCTTTAAGATGGCTGAAGTTTTAGGACTGCCAGTCTCTATATATGGAGTCTGGCTTACTATATATAGTCCTATGAATGTTATTCTCTCACCATATCAGTTGCCGACAGTGCGATTCTCTAATACCAGAATATCATGAGAATTTTTAAGTTTTAAGCCAGTAGTGTAGTCCATACGGAGATTGTTGTGGCTACAGGATAGAGTTCATAGTATCTATATAGAGGCTGAACAGGAATGTGCAGAGCGAGACCACTTTACCTTCTTTCACAGACAGCGCAGTACTTAGTTTAGTATAGTCTTTGCTGAGTTCTCCAAGCAGTTTGGGAGAGATAGTCAGATAATCGCAGCCGGTCAGTGCCTTGATCTCCCCCGTGTTACGGAATGACGCCCCCATCACTATGGTTTTGTAGCCAAACTTCTTGTAGTAATTGTAGATCTTTGTGACACTCTTCACACCTATGGAACAGAGATAATGTTCATATGACATTAAAGCGAAATTTCCATTCCTAACTATAATATACTCCAATATCATAGACTTCCAGGATATACCTGTATATTGTACACCTGCTTAGAGACCTAGCCATTAAAGGGAGTGTCACTAGTACCCAGCATAGGAGTCTAGCCTCATAGATCGGTTAGGGACACCAGAAGCAAGTTGCACTTTTCCCTGTGAATCTGTGCAGAGATCGCTCTATGGCAATATCCAAGACCGTTCTTTGGCATAGCAAGGATGTTGTTGCTTATAGAGATGAGCGAGTACTGTTTGGATCAGCTGATCTGAACAGCGCGCTCGCATAGAAATGAATGGACGTAGCCAGCACGCGGGGAGTTAAGCGGCCGGCTGCCGTCAAAGCGGAAGTACCAGGTGCATCCATTCATTTCTATGGAGCGTGCTGTTTGGATCGGCTGATCCGAACAGTACTCACTCATCTCTATTGCTTACCTCTAGATCAAAAGGCAACAACCTAGTTGCTCCAAAATGCTAGTTTGCACCCAATTACTGAACTAATAGGTTGTGCACCCAAGTATCCATCACATGACCATGGACTGAGTTATCCAGAAGCAGAATCACAGCAAGTAGATCTAGAAAGAAGAATTGTAGAACTTCTCCTATAAACCTCTGTTTTAGTATGTCTGGAACAGGACAATCCCTTTAACAATGGTAGTGTGAATGTAGCCTTAGAACAGTCTACATGACCATCTACAATGCTGTATTTATGGATGCTCCGTTTTGAAACCTTTTCAGCATTTGCTTCTGTCCCTCAATTTTTCAGATTAAAGGTTTAG
The DNA here is from genome assembly GCF_031893055.1 of Leptodactylus fuscus. Classification (NCBI taxonomy): domain Eukaryota; kingdom Metazoa; phylum Chordata; class Amphibia; order Anura; family Leptodactylidae; genus Leptodactylus; species Leptodactylus fuscus. Next base: position 20,544,695 of record NC_134271.1, on the reverse strand, counting down.
GATCAAAAATATATACTATATATTACTAAAACTATGATCTTTGTTAAACATGCCACATCACTGAGGGCAGGTTCACACCAGCGCCCGGTCGCCGCTTTGCGGGTTTCTGTCTTCTGTCCGAGAAACTGGACAGGAGACGAAAACTGACAGTTTTCAAACCCATTCATTTAAATGGGTTTGAAAAGTGTTTGCCCCGTGATTATCACTAAAATACTATTGAATTCACTGGGAAGGTTTGCAGTCCCCCACTAGTCCTCTGTCTACACGGCTCTGACCCAAATTTTTAAGAGATCAGGGATGAGCACCCTACCATGGCATCCTAATATAGTTGCCAACTGTGGAAAATGGTAGAATACAAGTTCGTTAGAAGTGGATGTTTTTATTGCACATCAACACTTCTGTAGACTGTATGGTCCACAGCACCGGCTTTGACTTCAGATGGCCATGTTTTTAAAGAGGACCTTTCACCACTTTTGGGCACATGCAGTGTTATATACTGCCGGAAAGCTGACAGTGCGCTGAATTCAGCGCAGTCGGCTTTCCTGATCTGTGCCCGGTGTAAAGAGCTTACGGCCCGGTACCGTAGCTCTTCTATGGTCAGAAGGGCGTTTCTGACCATTAGCCAGAGACGTCCTTCTGCCTCGCGGCGCCAATCGCGCTGTGCTGTGGAGCCGGGAGGAACGCCCCCTCCCTCTGCTCACAGCGCTCGTCCATAGACGAGCATTATCAGGAGGGGAGGGGGCGTTCCTCCCGGCTCCACAGCACAGCGTGATTGGCGCCGCGAGGCAGAAGGACGTCTCTGGCTAATGGTCAGAAACGCCCTTCTGACCATAGAAGAGCTACGGTACCAGCACCGTAAGCTCTTTACACCGGGCACAGATCGGGAAAGCCGACAGTGCGCTGAATTCAGCGCACTGTCAGCTTTCCGGCAGTATATAACACTGCATGTGCCCAAAAGTGGTGAAAGGTCCTCTTTAAGTTTACTGGTACTTGCAATAAGCTGAACATCCACCATTTTTTGGAGTTGCTAAGAATCAATGAAACTTCTTGCAAGATGGAAGAAAAGGATCTCCAGATGACTTCTCTAATCTCCATGAGGTGATGTTTATGTCTTAGTAATGGCTCATGTGTGGCAGACTGCTTCAGCGCTACCCACTAATGTACCGGTGTAAAACAGGATGCCATTAGTGCATTAATGGAAGACTTTGCACAAGATGAGGGTTTCTACACTTACAAGCGTTTCACTTACTGTAGGTCTTTGACCTTTTAGAGCTCATGGACATTATACTGAGTGGAGTCTCCGCAAAAGCCTATGGTGCAACAACAAGTCCAAAAGTTCCCTTGAGAATGCAACATATTCAGTAATGGAAGATTTACCGTATTTTTCGGACTATAAGACGCACTTTTTTCCACCAAATTTGGGGGAAAAAGAAGGGTGTGTCTTATAGTCCGAATGTGGCGCCAGGCATCCGCTGTACTAGAGAGACTGATGCCGGCAAGGGATAGATGCAGGTGCCGGGGCCTGACACATTGCTGCGTTCCTCTGCCCTGCTTGAAGCCAGCAGCAGCAGGGGCGATGCTATTCTGCTCCTCCGTCCCCCGCCGCTGGCTTCATGCCGGGCAGAGGAGCGCAGCGATGTCTCAGGCCCCGGCACCTGTGATGGCGTCTATCCCTCGCCGGCATCCGCCTCTCTAGTACAGCGGATGCCGGGTCAGTATCGGCGGCCCCTTCTCCCCCGGGGCCGGTCCCCACCGGCCCCGTACCTGTAAAGTTGCAGGCCGGCTCCTGCGCGGCGATATCGCAGGAGCCGACCTGTTCGGGTGAGAGCCGGGAGCCTAATGAAGGCTCCCAGGCCTGTCACTGCTATATTAGTATTGCGGCCGGGTCTATGACCAGCCGTAATACTAATATACAGAATGTCCCATAGACGGCAATACAGTTGTATTGCCGTCTATGGGACTTGCAACCAAGTGACCGCAGGTTCAAGCCCCCGGGGAAGAATAAAATAGTTTAAAAAAAAAAAAAAGCTTTAAAAATATATAATAAAAATATGAAATAAATAAAAGTTCTAAATCACCTCCTGTCCCTAGAATATATATATATATATATATATATGTAGAAAATCATATATCATAAACCACCGGGCTTTTTTTCAATACAAGGTGATCTAAGCAATAGATATTCCCCAAAATGGTATAACTAAAAAGTAATTCTGGCCCCGCAAAAAAAAAACCAAAAAAAAACTATGCGTCCCCGTACAGCTGCAGGGTCTCCTGTCAATGTGGCCTTACAGCTGTTGCAAAACTACAACTCCCATATATTAAATATTTTACCATTTTTTGCTTCAAAATTTTTTTTCCCTATTTTCCTCCTCTAAAACCTAGGTGCGTCTTATAGTCCGAAAAATACGGTATATGCCTAGTAAGTCCAATATGCCTAAGCTCATACCTGGGTCCTCTGATGGCTCGTAACTCTTCTTGTCAGAGTTTGCAACGTGCCAGTCCAATATTCTTCCAACAAAGGGAGAAATGAGTGTGACACCAGCCTCAGCACAGGCCACAGCTTGGGCAAAGGAGAAGAGTAACGTCATATTGCAGTGAATGCCATATTGTTCCTCCAGGACCCTGTACAATTACAAAGCAAGAACCTTCATTGTTTCTAGTCCATCAGGGCAAAACATTCAAGACGTTATCAGTTCAGCCTTACTTTCCAGCTTGTATTCCTTCCCATGTTGAGGACAGCTTGATCAAGATTCTCTCCTTGTCAATGCCGGCCTCTTTGTAAAGAGCTATAAGACGTCTTGCGCGTTCTATCATTCCATCCTTATCAAAAGACAATCTATGGAAAGAATGGACTCATAAGATACTTGCATTTAAAAACCCATAACCAGTTTTAGTGAGGTTAGAAGTATTTCTGGGACCAAAAATGTTCTTAGGATAGGTCAATGTCAGATTGATAGTGTACAGCATCTCAAGGCTATGTGCCATATAATAAGTCTGCTAGATGTATATATGCTCATATGGTGGCAAGATGACATCTAGGAACAGAGCTGAGCAGGATATTGCCTACGTGGGCCCTAATCTAAGGCAATGGCCATTTAGAACTATATTGAAAGTGACAGGCAGTTGCATCCATCTGTATTGCGGGCCCCTGAATGGATTACACTGGTGGGCCCTAGGTAGCCCAGTTTGACACAGCTGATAGCCATGTCATTCAGAGATAGCAAAGCTTGTAGTTCATCAGAAGAGCTATGACTGAATTCCTATGAGTGTGAATATGTAACAATGTATTAGTGGTACAATATTCATTGCATTATGATTAAAGTCATTGTTTTGATAGCTTTATGACTCCACAGCCTTGACTTATTGTATAGTCACCGCCATGTACTCCATAAAGCTTGATTCACATCTGTGCATGGGTTTCCATTACAGGGGTCCACTGGGTACCCCCTGAATGGAAACCTAATCTGCATTAAAAAAAAAAAAAAAGCGCAGTTACTTAAACCCACAGACCCCATAAACAGGGTTCTGTGGTTTCTGTACAAAAAACAGAGGTGTGGAATCCTCAAATGACAATGTGAAGTTGGGCCTTAGCTGCAGATTCTTTAAAAAGGACCTTTCATTGATTTGGGCGCAGGCAGTTCTATATACTGCTGGAAAGCAGACTGTGCGCTGAATTCAGCACACTGTCAGCTTTCCTGATCTGTGCGCCGGGCAAAGAGCTTTCGGTCCCGGGACCGTAGGGCTTTACAGTCAGAAGGGCGTTTCGGACAGTCAGGTACGTCCTTCTCCACAACAGCACCTATAGCGCTGTACAGTGTGAGCAGGGAGGAACGCTCCCTCCCCTCCTAATACTGCTCTATGGACAAGCACTGTGAGCAGAGGGAGGGGGCGTTCCTCCCCACTCACAATGTACAGTGCTATAGGTGCTGTTGTGGAGAAGGACGTTCCTGACTGTCAGAAACGCCCTTCGGACTGTAAAGAGCTATGGTACCAGGACAGATAGCCCTTTACCCGGGGCACAGATCGGGAAAGCCAACAGTGTGCTGAATCCAGTGCACTGTCAGCTTTCCAGCAGTATATAGAACTGCCTGCGCCCAAATTGGTGAAAGGTCCTCTTTAAGGCCGTGACAATAGTACATATAACACACCTGGCATCCACTTCTGTAGAAACTCGACCTGGAATCTTCTTCAGGATTTCACATCCAAACAAGACGAACAGTTTGTCCATGATATTATTGATCTGTTCCTCTTCAGACCTGAAAATAAGACAGTAAACAATGAATAACAGAACATTGTAGGTAACCAGATTGCAAGTAATGCCATTGTATCCAGTACTAAGACTACACGATTTCCACAGTTTGGATCCATTTCTATCCCCCTGTAATAACATACTTCTAATAGCCAAGTCTGAAATCAGAGGCAATTACATCTGATTCACTTCCAGAGCCGCACAATACACGACAGATATAGCACCAGTCATTTTAGAAAGGAACCAAATTCTCTTAGCAACAGTTTGACGTCTGCCATTTATTTTTATACAGTTTATAGATGCAAACTTAAAGCAGCAGTCTAGTCAGGGGTTTAAAGATACCATGTCAAGCCGTCCCTATAGGGGAAGACCCAGAGGAACAAAGCACAGCGGCACCACCATCTTAATCTCAATTGTCCATGCATGAATATATGAATGACGTCCAAGTATTTCAGCAATGGTTCCACTGGTGCTTCGCCTGAACAGTCCAGGGTAACATCGCATGGGACTCACTAGTAAAAAATTCTCTCACTTCTTCAGGCATAAAGCAGAGCTCGGAGCCGACTTCTAGATACTTTTAGACTGTGCACTCTTGTAATATTGGGATATCGGCTTTTAGGACACCAATAGGCTCCATTAGACCACAGCCGAGACGGTTCATCTACGGTGAGAGCAATCAGATTCTGGCCGCACACAGGCACAGCTGCAATGTAGAGTTAAAGGGGTGCCCAGACTTTAGAACCCCTCAGCAGTGGTATTAAACTAGTCCTCACCTGTACCCAGGCCTCAGTTTACAGCAGCAGGTCAGTCTTGTTCTCCATTTACAATTCCCCAGGCTGTTTGTGTCAGGAGACTGCTGCACCAACCACAGGCATCAGCTGTGACCTCTGCACAGACAAAATGGCAAAGCGGTCACAGGCTAACTGAAGAGGTCACCGCTGAAGACAGGCTGGCTGCAGCAGTCCCCTCATACAAACAGGAGGTGAGACGTCAGCCTGGGGATCTCTATATAGAAGAGTGGACCTGCCGATTCTGGAAACAAGGGCCTGGGAGAGGAGAGTACTGGTGTGTTGCATTTGTGGACCCCTCAGCAGCACCAAAAAATCCAAGGACAGGGATCATTTAAACCTCACAGGTTGACGAAAACTAGCCGAATGCACTACTAGAGGAAGCCTAGGTCTAAAACAGATTCAGTGCTGCATGCAGAGTACAGACTGTACACAGAAGGCATTCAGTAGTAGGTTTAAAAGGGCCGACGACTAAGGAAACGAATTGCTTTCCTCCATAGGCTGCGTCTAGTGCTGCAGCTCAGTCCCATTCACTAGAGTCTAAGGTAATATATCAACCCATGGACAGGCGGTACACCATTTAGAAGTCAGCCCTGACTTGTCAATTCAAGACAAGTCCTTTAAGTGTCAAAGAAAGGATTCATCTAAAACTAAGGCGACCACAGAATGGGGCAGCCAGAAGCGACCACAATTGTTCCAACAATGTCACCAGATCTGTCATCTCCTGCCGTCCAGTCTCTACATCTCATGATAGGATGAAAGATATTTTCCGTGTAACTACTCACCCGCCAAGCTTTTTGCCATACTGAATGGCATCAGTCACGAGCTGTTTGTATTCTGGCATTTGTGCTGCTGCCAGTATCAGCGATGGGTTGGTGGTGGCATCTTGTGGCTTGTATTCCTCAATAGCTGTGGGAAAGCAACAAGTTATGAGAATGGAGTGAAGCGAGATCAAAACGGATTGAGAAAAAGGTCAGGAATCCATGAAATTATATAATCCTTGTCCTTTGTCACATTCTGAGCAGAAACCCTTACATCAGCATTTCGGAGGCAACTTCAGGTACAGCAAATCCTTCTGACCAGTCCTATAATACGGCGTGTCTGAACCTTTCATGCCAAGTATCCACCTTATGAAAGTGCCAACTAAGACCCCCCTGACAGACACTGGTGCCCAGTGCACCAAGCAGGTCCTTGCTTGTGGGGGCATCTGTGGAAGGCCATGCTAAAAGTCTGAGGGTCTTCACTTCAGACCAGATACAACAGAAGCCATTTGACTATTCAGCCCAGACTACCCGCTGTAAAGGAGACCCAACTTCTGAAGACCACTGTACCTCAGTATTTAACGATGGTGGCATTTCCAGAGCAGTGTTTCCCAGCCATGGCATGTCCCCCAAGCCAATGCACCCATGAGGTACATGGCACAGGTGAGGACCACTATAGCGGACAGATCTGATCCAGTAGCTGATAAATGTCTCCTCATGGGGGTCCTCTTGGAACCCTACAGTCACTTGATCCAAGTTCTCTGGTCTGAACAGACTAGTGGTCATGAAGGCATCTTGCCACTCCGATGTCTATGGGGTGACACCACTTGGCAATGCATGAAGTAGATGGCATGCTCATCGAGAGGTCTCCTTACTACACTTATGAGGGTTTGGTACTAGTTCTGAGTTGTCGGATGGATTCGTTGTGGCCCCGGACGGTCTATAGATAGCCCATTGCACAGGCCTAGTGTTGAGGACATTAGGACATAGTACGTGGATGCCAAGCTTCCCCGCCAAACCTAATGTACAGACATTTCCAACAATTTTACTCCTAAGCTTGGGACTATGACAAGAGGTAGCCATCATATGGACAGGGAATCTACTATAAGAGCAATGAGACTATGGAACCCAATGTTGTGATGTTGATTCGCTGAGTATGGGATATTCTTGGAAAGATACATTACACGTTATCTGTACGTGATGGCATATGACAAGGGATTTATTCTCATGTTGAGCCTGGAAGGAAAGTTCCCAACTAATAAGGGACAACTGATATAAACTGATCAGTCAACGCTTAAAGGGATATTCCCACAAAACCATATTTAGGTTTATGGACAATAGTTAAAGCTTAGAAAATATCGTCTGTTGTGCAAGATGCAGAATTTTTTGGAAGTCCTAATGTTGCACTAATAACAGGCGCAGTTTTTACGGCTGGCTGCCTGGGGTAACATAGGTGTGTTCTCTATAATATCTGAGATAATAAGTCAATAAGCGATGTCTTACTCACAGTGACTAGGCAGAATGAGCCGCTCGGCTGCCAGAGGAGGAAGGAACTCTCTTATTTAAGAAATGCAGGAAACCATAAGCGTTTCTTAATGCTCAATTATATGCCGAAATCCCACATTATTATATAACATTGATGGCGCTCAATACTGTCAGCTTATTGCAACACAAGCTTGGTTATAGGAGTCTAGTGTCAGATACAAGGAGTCTATACAGATCATACAGGACATTGGACTGTACAAGTTACACCAAGTGAGATTTGAGAACCACCTAAAGATACACATAAGTGGTCTTAAGAAGTCCATAACAGATATAAGAAACTGAGGATCTGTCATAGGAAATCTGGTACGGATAAGGGGGAAGTTATCAAAGATTGCGGTTTGAAGATGTTTTATTGTATTTGCAGCTGAGAATGAAGAAGAGCAACTTTTATTAACCATGTGTCCCAAAAGCACCCATATACATGAGCCCTCTTTACAACAGGGACCCCGTGAACGGCAACAAGTACTAAGCCCTTATGGGCACCACATACGGAGGTACAGGTTGTTGGTATGAGCAGTGCAAGCCATAAAAATCAGCATAAAAGGTTAAAGTGTATAACTACTTTATAGTAAGTCATCTTTAATAGAGATGAGTGAGTACTGTACGGATCAGCCGATCCAAACTGCACGCTCCATAGAAATGAATGGATGCACCTGGTACTTCCGCTTTGACGGTGGCCAGCCGCTTAACCCCCCGCGTGCCAGCTACGTCCATTCATTTCTATGCGCGCGCGCTGTTCGGATCGGCTGATCCGAACAGTAGTCGCTCATCTCTAATCTTTAACTGAAAGTATAGACCACAGAGGAACCCCCTTTAAGGCCCAGTTCACATTTGTGATCAGAGAGTCCGCTTGGGGACCCCCCCCAAATGGAAACCTATACACAAAAAAAAAGTGGTGACCTAAGGAAACCTGCATACCCCATAGACTATAGGGGGTCAGTGTGGTTTCTGCATGAAACATGTGGAGAGAGTTGCTGCTTGCAGGACTTCTCTGTTTTGTACAGAACAGAGCTGGAGATTGCACAGACCCCATTACAGTCTATGGGGTCCACAGGTTTCCAGGTAACTGCTTTTTATGCACGTTGTTTCCATTCAGGGGTCCCCAAGCAGACTCCCCAAATGGAAACCCGAACGCAGGTGTGATCCAAGCCTAAGGGCCCAAAATGGAAGCTCAGCAATAGTTGCAATTTTGGAAAACTTGAGCCAGTTATATACTCTGTACATTGCAGTCTCCACATAATGTTGTAGTGAGGGGGTGCCAGACTGCCCACACAAAGGGGCAAAGTCAGATGTTTCCCTGGCATGGGGTCTGGTGTGCCCTTCTGAAAGTGCCAGTCTTTGGTGCATGGTCAACAAGAGCTCCGATATACTAAGGCTGATGCACAGTCAGTAGCTTCATGTACAGAGTCAGCTACTAGTGACATCCTCCGTTACAGAATTGCTGATCTTGTGCTGGCACAGAATCCCGCCGCTCATTCCAGTCCATTATACACAGTCTATGCAGTGACCGACCGGTGTCATCTGCCAGGACACCTGGATTGTCAGCTACAAACACCTAAAAACCCAGCCTTGTAGGTCAGCCCATCATATTTACATACAAAGGTTACCAAACTCTCCTTGCAAAACATTGCCCCATAAAGCGGTGCTGCAAACCTGTTTGGCAACTACATATTACACTTCCCATATAATCGGGAACTTGTGCAACGGTGATGAAAAACTGAACAAGAATTTATGTATTTTCCGCCTTTGCAACCCAGAGTTGGAATCAGGTTACAAAAGATGAATATATAGAAAATCTAAGTTCCAAATTTTTTGGGTAGGGAGATCCCAGATACCACTATCCACAGCCAAATTCATGTGTACCACATGACTGGGGTTGCATCTATACACCCATCTGTCTTCCATACCGATACATCGGCGTGTACAGAGCCCAGTAGTGACTACGTAGGGGCATCTTCTGGAATCTCCTCTCGGTCTCACATTTGCCAGGTCACGCTGGCACTGCTTTCATTTGCTTTACATTGAATTCTCAGACAAAGCCCGGGCACCATCTGCACCTTTATTTACTAAGCGTTTGTGCCACTCCTTACCAGGCCACTTAAAGGGATTCTACCACTAAAACACATTTTTTTCTAGTTACCACGTCGGAATAGCCTTTAAAAAGGCTATTCGTCTCTTACCTGTGGAAGTGCTCTCCGCCGCGCCGTTTGTTCCAAATACCGGTTTGTACCGGTATGCTAATTAGTTCTCTCGCAGCGATGGGGGCGTCCCCATTGCAGCTCGAAAACCGACCGCAGCGCCGCCTCTCTGGTCTTCGGTATCCTCCCCTTGCTTCTTCAGCGTACTGTCGGACGCCTGCGCAGTACGCTCTGTTCGGCGAAGATTGGCGAACGTACTGCGCATGCGCGAAATTGCGGTCCCAGCCATAGTGCGGGCACCGCAATTTCGCGCATGCGCAGTACGTTCAGCAATCTTCGCCGAACAGAGCATACTGCGCAGGCGTCCGACAGACGCTGAATAAGCAAGGGGAGGATACAGAAGACCAGAGAGGCGGCGCTGCGGTCGGTTTTCGAGCTGCAATGGGGACGCCCCCATCGCTGCGAGAGAACTACTTAGTATACCGGTACAAACCGGTATTTTGAACGAACGGCGCGGCGGAGATCACTTCCACAGGTAAGAGACGAATAGCCTTTTTAAAGGCTATTCCGACGTGGTAACTAGAAAAAAAATGTGTTTTAGTGGTAGAATCCCTTTAAGGTAATGTGGGTACAAGGCATCTCACCCTCCAATTTACCACAGCCCATAGGGGCATGCGATTTATTGTCACACTCTGCATAAACGGATATAAAATGTAGTAATATGTCTTATGAACCAGTGACTGACTTTCCTGTCCCTTATACCCAACTCTTTCACTGTGGAACCTGTGCAGAATCAGTCTTGGTTTCCCAAGACGATCAGCTCAGAGATCTTAGATGACAGCCCTCACCATAGAAGTCTATGGAGTGTTTGTGTAATATGACTTCAGCTCAAAATTTGGGATGTCAGAAAATTGATAGAAGGTTTGGTATGTGTTACTATTGTAGAAACCATTGTAAAGTTGTATCATACATTTGTTGTGGTCTGGGGGGGGGGGGGGGGGAGCGTTTGGGTACCAATATTTTAGGGGTCTGTCTATCCATTCTGGTCTCCTGACGGACCAGGACAGAGCCAGCACTGAAGTGATTAGAGAAGACTTCCTATGAGTGCTTTGTCATTCATATGTCAGTCCTATAGATGGGGGGAGGAGCAGTAGCCACACCAGGATGTGACAGCTGGAGGGTCAGTCTGTAGGGACCCCCCACTCACTTATACCCATCCTGTGGATTGTGACAGGTTACATATAATATACTGCATACCCGATTCATCTGCTGCCTCCCAAATAACATCACTATGTTTTACTTAGGCCTCATTCACATCTGCGCCCGGTCTCCGTTCCCTTCATCCCTTTTTTCCCCCTTTTGGGTGGAAACTGAACAGAAACCACGCAGTCCATATTTAGTTCATTGGGTCTGCCGGCTTCCATAAGGTAACCAGATTATGTTTTCATTCATGGTTTCCCAAGCGGACTTTACAAACGCAGATGCAAACCAGGCCTTAGGCAGTCACAGAAGACGCGTGTATCTGGTCAGCCATAATAGACCAGCGCAGTAACACATGGCTGACGTCTCATGACAGAAGCAGGCAACACAGGGCAACAGGAAATGGGCACCATCCACAAACAGAGGCAGGAAGCCCAGCAGTGCCTGGTCACAGGGGTAACACAAGCATAGACCTCATAGCAGCAAAGGCAAGCAGCAATGGAGGCACTGGACATATCAGTAGGGCACCTCGTACAAGCAGGGGCAGGCAGCACCGGGCACACCATACAAGCAGGGGCAGGCAGCACCGGGCACACCATACAAGCAGAGACAAGCAACACCGGGCACACCAGACAAGCAGGGGCAGGCAACACCGGGCACACCAGACAAGCAGGGGCAGGCAGCACCGGGCACACCAGACAAGCAGGGGCAGGCAGCACCGGGCACACCAGACAAGCAGGGGCAGGCAGCACCGGGCACACCAGACAAGCAGGGGCAGGCAGCACCGGGCACACCAGACAAGCAGGGGCAGGCAGCACCGGGCACACCATACAGGCAGGGGCAGGCAGCACCGGGCACACCATACAGGCAGGGGCAGGCAGCACCGGGCACACCATACAGGCAGGGGCAGGCAGCACCGGGCACACCATACAGGCAGGGGCAGGCAGCACCGGGCACACCATACAGGCAGGGGCAGGCAGCACCGGGCACACCATACAGGCAGGGGCAGGCAGCACCGGGCACACCATACAGGCAGGGGCAGGCAGCACCGGGCACACCATACAGGCAGGGGCAGGCAGCACCGGGCACACCATACAGGCAGGGGCAGGCAGCACCGGGCACACCATACAGGCAGGGGCAGGCAGCACCGGGCACACCATACAGGCAGGGGCAGGCAGCACCGGGCACACCATACAGGCAGGGGCAGGCAGCACCGGGCACACCATACAGGCAGGGGCAGGCAGCACCGGGCACACCATACAGGCAGGGGCAGGCAGCACCGGGCACACCATACAGGCAGGGGCAGGCAGCACCGGGCACACCATACAGGCAGGGGCAGGCAGCACCGGGCACACCATACAGGCAGGGGCAGGCAGCACCGGGCACACCATACAGGCAGGGGCAGGCAGCACCGGGCACACCATACAGGCAGGGGCAGGCAGCACCGGGCACACCATACAGGCAGGGGCAGGCAGCACCGGGCACACCATACAGGCAGGGGCAGGCAGCACCGGGCACACCATACAAGCAGGGGCAGGCAGCACCGGGCACACCATACAAGCAGGGGCAGGCAGCACCGGGCACACCATACAGGCAGGGGCAGGCAGCACTGGGCACACCATACAGGCAGGGGCAGGCAGCACTGGGCACACCATACAAGCAGGGGCAGGCAGCACTGCAGGCCCTGGGCACCTCATACAAGCAGCACTGGGCAGACAGAGGCAGCACATGTGTAGGGACACCCCATGCCAAGAGCAATGCCAGTCCCCACAGCAGCACATGTGCACTTGAGCAGGTCTCAGCCAAAGTAAACCGATGCAGATAAGCGGCAGTGCAGAGACCAGGCAGCCACATGTCGCTCTATATAAGGGACTGCTGGGACTTGTAGTCCTCCAGCACCAGGCAGACATGGAAGCTCAGCTATATTACAGTAGGCCCTGTCATTTCTCACCAAGGAAGTCCCCGGTGTCGGCCACGACCACTGTGTGGCTCTTGAGCTGCTCCAGCGCGGACTCCTCCATCCTCTGCTTCTTCACTGTGCAGTTGGACATCACAGGGGCTTGAGAGGGGCCGGTGGGGTGTATATATAGTTGAAACCAGCGAAGGGGCGCGAGGGGCTCAGCCAATGAGAGCGGAGGGCTGAAGGCGGCGACAGTGTACACACCACAGCACGGGAGAACGGGAGCGAGCGACAGGGCACCGCCCACCAATCACAGCACGCCAAGGGGAACACGTGCTCCGGGCCCGCCCCTCACCTGCTGAGACGTGAAGGGACAGGGGCGGGAGAGTGACAGCTGCGCGGACCAATGAGAGCACAGAAGCTCTGTGACAAGACGTCTGCGGGTTCTGGTCCAAGCCGAAAATCTAAGAAGTGGCCAAAATGTCATCAGAACTTCTAACACTGTATTAGGCCAAATTCATCGCTGCCATGTGCAAATAAAACCTCCAGAACTTCTGAACCTGAATAGACTATACACACTGTGACACACTGTAGCTAAGCCTTGGGCTGCATTCACACCAGCAGTTTTTGATGCAGTTTATTTTTTCGCCAACTATAGAGGAGGAGGAACATACAAGTAGTTCTTCTTATTCACCCCTGTGTTTAGTTCAGGGAACATAACCTGCATGTGTGAACCTAGTTTCAGATTACTCCAACGTTTAGGCCTCATGCACATGACAGAGTGTGCGGGACGATAATGGAAGGCGTTCGGATGAGACCTAATGCCCAGTTCACATCTACGTTTAGGGAGACTCCCCCGAACGGAAACCTATTTGCATAAAAAAGCGGTTACCTAAGGAAACCCGTGGACTCCATAGTCTATAATGGGGTCCACGTGGTTTCCGCACAAAAAACGCAGAGAGAAAAGTGCTGCTTGCAGATAAGGGAACAGAATGACCCGAAAACAGATGTGAACTGGGCCTAAGTGCCTTCTGTATTCCATTGATTTCAGCATTGGTTCGGTTCCAATTCTTTTTCATGGAGCTGGATAGGACATACTCCATAATCCTCAGAATGGAAGGAACCATCGGAACCCTTTTGGTCGTGTGTATGAGGCCTTAGGCTAAGGGCAAAGAAATACGGCCTACCGTCCTATGAAAAAGTTTGGGCACCCCTATTAATCCTAATAATTTTTAGTTGTAAATATTTTGGTGTTTGCAGCAGCCATTTCAGTTTGATATATCTAATAACTGATGGACACAGTAATATTCCAGGATTGAAATGAGGTTTATTGTACTAACAGAAAATGTGCAATATGCATTAAACCAAAATTTGACCGATGCAAAAGTCTGGGCACCTCAACAGAAAAGTGACATTAAAGGGGTATTCCCACCTCACATACTCAGCAGTCTTCACTCTTGTAAAATCTTCTTTCTTCCTGGTTGCTTGCATCATTTGGTGGGCGGGGTTTCACAGGCAACCTGCCGTTTAGCCCCGCCCCCAAATTCACGTGTAGCTCCGCCCACCCATATTGGACTATGACGTACAGGCAGCAGCAACTCCATTCTGTGTTACATACAGAGACTGCCTGTCTCTGCCATAATGAACACAATTGAATTAGCTAGCCTGATAACTGGGAGAACAGAAGACATGAAAGCAGCTCCTCTCCCCTATCTGAGTGCAGGGACCTAGGTCACATGGTGTAGACACAGGATTAGCTAGATACACAGGCTCGCTCCCTGCACTTAGCCCCTCCTCCCTCCCCCCTGAGAGCAGCAGATACATCATTTGACTCAGGAGCAGCTAGGTCAGGGCTGTGGCCACAAAAAATTGAATAAAGTAATATAGTGGACAAACAAAGCAGCTTTACTGAAGCAATGTATTTAGGAAAAGTCTTACATCCACATTAACAAGCAGTATAGATAGGATCCTTGTGACGGGACAACCCCTTTAATATTTAGTAGCTCCTCCTTTTGCCTCTAGTCGCTTCCTGTAGCTTTTACTCAGTTCCTGGATCCTGGATGAAGGTATTTTGGACCATTCCTCTTCACAAAACAATTCAAGTTCAGTTCAGTTTGATGGTCGCCGAGCATGGACAGCCCGCTTCCAATCATCCCACAGATATTCAATGATATTCAGGTCTGGGGACTGGGATGGCCATTCCAGAACATTGTAATTGTTTCTCTGCATGAATGCCTGAGTCGATTTGGAGCAGTGTTTTGGATCATTGTCTTGCTGAAATATCCATCCCCGGCGTAACTTCAACTTTGTCACTGATTCTTGAACATTATTCTCAAGAATCTGCTATACTGAGTGGAATCCATGCGACCCTCAACTTTAACAAGATTCCCGGTGCCGGCATTGGCCGCACAGCCCAAAGCATGATGGAACCTCCACCAAATTTTACAGTGGGTAGCAAGTGTTTTTCTTGGAATGCTGTTTTTTTGGACGCCATGCATAACGCCTTTTTGTATGACCAAACAAGTCAGTCTTTATTTCATCAGTCCACAGGATCTTCTTCCAAAATGAAGCTGGCTTGTCCAAATGTGCTTTTGCGTACCTCAGGCGACTCTGTTTGTGGCGTGCTTGCAGAAACGGCTAAATTCTATATCTATACTTGCCATTGGAATACTGTCAAGGCGGAAAGCTGAGAACGGACTCCGGGCGCTAGTGTGAACCTAGAGTCAAGAATACACTGTAATCCATACATGTGACCGCAGCCCAGAAGATCTCAGAGTCTATAATTCTGCAGATTCTTCTAATTCTGGGATTCCACATGTTACTGACTGATCACATCCAGATCCTGACACATAACATGTCATTCCATGACACCAGCACCAGAGATCCTCTATAGAGCGGGATCTCCTCACCATTTCTTATAGATCCACTAGATTACTACACATGGTAATAAGATTACATGACACGGAAAACTAACCATTACCTGATCTATTGCAGCCGATCTACGTGAATCCGGACGACGGCCTGAGGATCCCGGAGGACTATGTAAGTGATGTCACCACATAGTCATTAAATCATAGAGATCCATATCTTATCCTTACATTCATCTGAAATAAAAGGATTTATATTCATTTGTGACTTCATCTTATTTATAGGAACCAGAGACATCAGAAGAAGAAGAAACCTCAGAGTCAACGGAATATACAGAGGAAGAAGAGGCCTCAGAGGAGGAGGAGGAGGAGACGACATCTTGCTGCTCCTGGTCCTGCATCCCAATAAGACAGCTCCTCCGCAGAGTCAGGGCCAGGATCTCCTCCTTCATGCACAGAATTTAGGTAAATATAGGTAAGTATAGTCACAATAAAAAAAAAAAAAAAAAGGTCAGATAGAACATAATTATAATATAGGGTGATAGTGGTTATACATGATATAAGCTATACAAGATAGGAATAATTATAAATATAAAGTTATAGTAAAAAAAAAAGTCTGAAAAAAAAACACAATTATAATATAAAATATTATTTCAAAATGTAAGTTAAAGGGGTTGTCTAGGAATTGGGGCAATGTGTATGGAGGCCAGAGGAGGTGTAACATAAAATACTCATCCCCCCTATGCCCAGCGCTCTGTTATCCACCGCCCGTGTCTGTTCAGTCTTGTGCTGGTACCTGGATGCTGTAAGTCCTGCGTCCTACGTGACTGGTGACATCACTCACACCATCAGCGGGACCAGCGACTGCTGCGGCTACTGACTGATCTCAGCGGTCACGTGGGACGCAGGACTTACAGCATCCAGGTACCAGCAAAGACTAAACAGACACGGGCGGCGGGTGACAGTGCGCAAGGGATAGGTGCGGGGGCTTTTATTTTTCATTTCCCCCGGGCCTTTACAACCCCTTTAAGATAACAGTAAAATAATAAAAATAGTAATAAAAACCTAACATAGAAATAGACATAAAATATCATAAGTATGATATAAGTATACAAGCTATAAATTATAGGCTAAGACATAAATAAGATAAAAAAATATTATAGGTAGGCTAATAGTAGAAAATAGTAAAAAATATATATATAAAGAAGAAAATAAATAAATATAAAATATATAGATTAGAATAACAGAGATTATATATTAGATAAGATATATACTATAGGAATAAGATTAGTATAAGTATAATAATACAATATAGTATTAAAAAAATATATATAAAAAAACAAAAAAAAATCTATGTGTATTATAAGATGGTATATAGAATGATAGTTTAATGTAAGTGTAGTATAATAAGATAAGTGTAATAATACAATATAGTATAAAAATAAAAAAAATATATAAAAAAAAGCAAAAAAAACTAAGTGTATAAAATAATCTATAGAATGATAGTTTAGTGTAAGGGTAGTTTGAAAAAATAATTGAAAAAAAAATAAAACTCGAGGTGTATAATATAAAATGTTAGACTTTATATATAGGAATAGTAATAGTAAAAATAGTATAAAAATTGAAAAAAAACAATAGAATGCTAGAGATTATACAGAATAGGATTATATACCTCAGGAATAGGATGAGCATAGGTAGAATAAGGACAAATAGTATTTAAATAAAAATGCAAAAAAATGTGTAAGCTTCGTATAATATAGATTTCTATAGAGGGCATAGGTATAGGTACACAGTATAGTATAAGTCAGGGCCCCATCCAGTGTCATCACTGCAGTGAACCAGGGAGTCAGGGCCGCCATCAGGAATTTTGGGGCCCCATACAGCCTACGTGTCTGCCCCCCCCCTGACAAATTTAGCCCCGCCCACTTTTCTGCTGACTCCGCCCATTCATTTTTCATGTGCTCCCACACAGTATAATCCTCCTACATTCACCTGTAAATTATATACCCCCCTCCATCTCTCCCCCAGTTTCATATACACCCTTCCTCTGCCCCCAGTTTCATGTCCCCCCTCCATCTCTGTCCCCAGTTTCATGCTGTTCTCCCCCTTTCAACTGCCCACAGTTTCATGTCCCCCCGTCTGCCCCATTGTCATGCCGTTCCCCCCTCATCTGCCCGTGTCATGCCATTCTCCCCCCCCTTCATCTGCCCCAGTGTCATGCCATTCTCCCCCCACTTCATCTGCCCCATTGTCATGCCGTTCTCCCCCCCACTTCATCTGCCCCAGTGTCATGCCGTTCTCTACCCACCCCCTTCATCTGCACCAGTGTTATGCCATTCTCTCCCCACCCCCTTCATCTGCCCCAGTGTCATGCCATTCTCTCCCCACCCCCTTCATCTGCCCCAGTGTCATGCCATTCTCTCCCCCTTCATCTGCCCCAGTGTCATGCCATTCTCCCCCCTTTATCTGCCCCAGTGTCATGCCATTCTCCCTCCCTTCATCTGCCCCAGTGTCATGCCATTCCCCCCCCTTCATCTGCCCCAGTGTCATGCCATTCCCCCCCCCTTCATCCCAGTGTCATGCCATTCTCTCCCCACCCCCTTCATCTGCCCCAGTGTCATGCCATTCCCCCCCCTTCATCCCAGTGTCATGCCATTCCCCCCGTCTCTGCCCCAGTGTCATGCCATTCTCTCCCCACCCCCTTCATCTGCCCCAGTGTCATGCCATTCCCCCCCCTTCATCCCAGTGTCATGCCATTCTCTCCCCAACCCCTTCATCTGCCCCAGTATCATGCCATTCCCCCCCCCCTTCATATGCCCCAGTATCATGCCATGCTCTCCCCACCCCCTTCATCTTCCACAGTGCCATGCCGTTCCCCCCCTCCCCTCCATTTGCCCCCCTGTTTCATGGGCCCCTTCACTTACCTCTTCCATCGCTTCGTGTCACCCGCCGCTCCGCTCTCACGCCACTGAAATAATTTAGGCACGATGTGATGACGTCATCACATCGCGCCTATAGACGCCGAAGCCGGACAGCAGCGTTTAAACCAGGAGCTGAACTGTCACAGCTCCTGCTTTAATCGCGTAAGTATTCAGCTCATCGGCATCCGTCGGACGCCGATCAGCTGAAATCGGGACCGGCAAGTGCTGGGGCGGGCAAGTGCCGGGGGCCCCAAGAGGCTCTGTGGGCCCCGGCACTTGCCCGACTATGCCCTGTGCTGACGCCGGCCCTGAATGACTGGTACAGGCGCCAGGGGGCCGGCACATGGTGGCGGGCCAAAGCCGGGCCCCCACCAGTTTTCAATTTGGCCGGGCCCCTGACGCCAGTACCAGTAATACTGGCCTATCGGCGGCCCTGCAGGGAGTAGCCGATCGCCAGGACTTGGGGTCAGGAAGGAATTTTCTCCCCCTTATATGGGGGTTATTTTCGCCTTCCTCTGGTTCACATTATTTTATGCAGTAAATCCTATAAATTATACTGGATGGTTTCTAATTATTTTAGATTTATTATAGTAATAAAACT
This sequence comes from Leptodactylus fuscus, assembly GCF_031893055.1. Taxonomy (NCBI): domain Eukaryota; kingdom Metazoa; phylum Chordata; class Amphibia; order Anura; family Leptodactylidae; genus Leptodactylus; species Leptodactylus fuscus. The sequence continues at coordinate 20,525,722 of NC_134271.1, read as the reverse complement.
TAGATTAATTTAATTTATTCATTGTCTCTGTGGCTTCTTTATTGTGTGGTGTCACCTTTTATAAACTCTCTGATGGTTGGGATCCAGAAAAGGGGGGAGGGGGTGGCAAGAAAAAGGGGTCAGGTATCACGCTGTGGTAATAAAAAGGGGTTGTATATTGTGTGGGGGACAGATATAGGAGGTGTTATACTACGTGGGGGCCATATCAGGAGATTTGACGATCTGCCAGTGTGTGTGTGTGTGTGTGTGTGGGGGGGTCCTAGGGGGGCTCCATCACAATACTAAAGATACCCGGGTGGCTATTTCTTTTTCATATTTTGGGGGGATGTCTTTCTATGGTTCGCCTCAGACAGCAGAGAGGATAGGGTCACCCCTCTCTTTGGATCATGCCATTTGGGGCAGGGTCACAATATGACTGTTATACTGGAGAGGTATCGGTGGGTATCGAGGCAGAGGAGGTACAGACAAGTCATCTGTAATAGGCGTCCAGGAGGGAACAACAACGGGATCAAGCCCAAGAATATCCCAAGCACTTTCCAAATCTGCCAGATGGTCAATGGAGATTCTTTGACCATTTTTCATTATTGAGAGGCCAAAGGGGAAGAGCCAGGTGCAGGGTAAGTTGTGGGTGTATAGTCCCTCCAATACAGGGCGCATCATGTGACATTTTGCAAAGAGAATGGTGTTGTGTCCTTGTACAACGAGAATGGCGCATCACTATAGGAGACTGTAGTTCTCCCCAGTTCTGCCATTGTTGAAATTACAACCAGAACAAAGATCCGGGGAGAACTGATGCCATGATCTGGTTCTGGTGGTGCATGGTGTAGTGTGGGTAGAGATGTGGATGTCAAATACTGTGACTGGTGAGGACCTGGACGGTCTGGGGTAGGGGATAGAGCCAAGTCACTGTGAGCTGGCTAAATACTACTTCAGTTCAGGACCTGACCACTAGGAGGCAAAAAGACCCTTACCAGTAATGGGAAATAGACAACTCACACTGAGTCGGCGTAATACTATAAATGATAAGGAGCAGGTCCTTATGGAGTATAGTATTTACTCACAACTGTCTATGGACCCCCTGACATATGGCCATAGACTGCCCTCAGTCCATAGTCTCCCCTGCACTGAGCACTGCAAGCAGCAGCCGGAGCCCTGGTATCCAGCAAGTGTCATCATCTGCGTCCATGAAGCAATAAGACAAAGGTGTCCAAAGGTGAGCAATGAGACGGAGCCTTAGGGTATGTTCACATGGAGTTTTTTTGCAGACGCCTGCAAAAAAGACCCCCATTCACTTCAACGGGAGCCGCTCATGGGAAGCGACATAACCTATCTTGCCGCAGATTCCACGGGTGAGTCAGCCGAGGCGTCCGAGGCTCGAGACACGCTCCTGTTTAGGCTCATTCATTTGGGCCTAATCAGGAGCGGGTTGCTGCATCATACCAACCTGTGGCTCTCCAGCTTGTGGGACTACAACTCCCAGCGCATGTCAGGACATGCTGAGGTTTGTAGTGACACATTAGCTGCTGAGCACTTCTATATACAGATCTGTGGCTGATGTCTTGTTCTTTCTCCTCCAGGGAGAAGATGTGGAGTTGTATCCTTATAGATCTCACGTCATCTAGTGTGGAACTACAAGTCTCAGCATGTCTTAAGCCAGTGTTTATACCTCTAGTGAAAGGAGAGGCGCACAATGCCAGATAGAAAGCGCCTGACCAATAAGTCATCAGACTGGATCTCCGTAGTGGTGAGGTCAGGTAGTCGCCCCCTGTATTGTAGGAGGTCAGAGGACGGTCCTGCCCTGAGAATACTACATGGATCAGAAAGTTACAGAACCTTTCCAGAGAACTAACGGCCCCCTTAACCTCTTCAGTACCGGGCGATTTTCCCTGGTTTAGCAACACACACATTTTTGGGGTGTTTTCGTACATGTGGTTTTGAGGGTCATAAAAATTATGTTTGCTTGGGTTAAACAAATAATTTTGCGTCTCTTTTAGGTGATCAATAGGTTAGAGGTGGACCACCTGGACGTATATAGTCTATGGGAGGTCCAGAACTGGTTAAAGGAGTTTGGCTACAAACACATCTTTTTAGCTATCCACAGGGCAGAGGACAAGTGTCTGATGGCCGAGGGTCCTAGTGATCACATGAACAAGGGTCCCATTTACCTCTGTTTGAATGGACCAGTAGTCATGCATGTCGCCACTTTGATCATCTCTACAGGAATGCTGGAGATAGATAAGATGTATTTGGACAGCTTCTCCCCATCTCAATACCCTTCGGACAGTCGCAATACAGACAATACCCCCATATCAACCACAATGTCAAACATAATAACTACAGTGCTGCCAATAGTGCAACAGTGCAAGCCCCAATACCCCATGACAGCTACAATGCCCCATGATAGGTACCACCTATGTCAGCCACAATGCCCCATAAACCAACCCTCATGTTCCCATTAAAACTATAATGACCCCCAGAAACCCAAGTTTAAAAGCCAATGGACCCCATTATAGTCTGTCAGACTCTGTGTGTTACTGCTGTTTTACAGGTCTGCCGCTCTATTCCCTGACGGATCCAAACAACAGAGAGGCGACATTAGTGTGAACCCATATTTTCCAACTTTTGAAGAACAGAAAGAGGGACAAAATGTGCGGCGCGCAAAGCGCGTTGCAGCAAATTTAGCCCTGCCCACTTTTATGTTGGCTCCGCCCATTCTCATTAATTTTTCATGTGCCTCCACACAGTATAATCCTCCAACAGTTTAAAGGGGGATATGAAACTGGAGCAGCTGGAGGGGACATTAAACTCGGTCAGCTAGAAGCAGACATTAAACCGTAGTGGTAGCTGGAGGGTGACATTAAACTGGGGGCAACTAGAGGCAGACAGGTCCCCCTCCAGCTACCTTCACAGTTTAATGACCCCTCCAGTTGTCCCCAGTTTAATATCACCCTGTTTAAGTGCCCCCTTTCATCTACTGCCAGTTTCATGTCCTCCCTCCATCTTCCCCCAGTTTCATGCTCCCCCTCATCTCTGCCCCCATTTTCATGTCCTCCCTTCATCTCTGCCCCCAGTATAATGTCCCCCCTCCATCTCTGCCCCTAGTTTCATGTCACCTCTCCACCTCTGCCCCCAGTATAACATTTCCCTTCCATCTCTGCCCCTAGGTTACTGTTGCTCCTCAATTGCTCCACACCACACACACATACACACACTCTCCATCCTGCATCTCACATTCCCCCTCCCCTTCAGTACTTTACACCACATATCTCCATCTCTTCCAGGACTGCACAGGCTATAAAGACACGCCCACCTAGTCATGTGACATCTGACGTCACGCAAGTCCTTCAGTAGTACAAGCTTTCCTCCGCTCTTATCGCAGTTACAACATTTTATCTGTTATAAGAACGGGAGAAAGTTTTTTAATAAGTAAAACACCTCAGGGCAGAGAGGGACATGTAGGGAGCTGCGCGGGACCGCGGCATAGGAGTATAAAAACGGGAAAGTCCCGCTAAATGTCTTTTCAGAACCCCGAGTACAATGATCGGAGGCCCGAGAGAGGTAAGCGAACATAAAAAACTATGTTACTTACCTTTCCACGCTCCTGGCAGGCTTCGGGCCTACTACTGTGAGGTCCCTTACGTCACATGACCCGGGGCCTGCGTCCCAGGTCATGTGATGTCCGAATGTCTAGGAAGACGGCTGACACCACCAAGGACTGCAGCGGAGCCGGGGACAAGTAAGTAACTGTTTTTTTGTGTTTGTATTCCCCCCTTGGGTCATCGATTATTATACTCTGGGGTCTGAAAAGACCGCAGAGTATAATAATTGTTCATGGGTGTTCACTATGGGACATAATACTGTGTGCAGGGGCCACTATGGGGCATAATACTGTGTGCAGGGGCCACTATGGGGCATAATACTGTGTGCAGGGGCCACTATGGGGGATAATACTGTGTGCAGGGGCCACTATGGGGGATAATACTGTGTGCAGGGGCCACTATAGGGTATAATGCTGTGTGCAGGGGTCACTATGGGGCATAATACTGTGTGCAGGGGCCACTATGGGACATAATACTGTGTGCAGGGGCCACTATAGGGTATAATGCTGTGTGCAGGGGCCACTATTGGGGATAATACTATGTGCAGGGGCCACTATGGGACATAATACTGTGTGCAAGGGCCACTATAGGGTATAATACTGTGTGCAGGGGCCACTATGGGGCATAATACTGTGTGCAGGGGTCACTATGGGGCATAATACTGTGTGCAGGGGCCACTATGGGGGATAATACTGTGTGCAGGGGCCACTATGGGGTATAATGCTGTGTGCAGGGGCCACTATGGGGCATAATACTGTGTGCAAGGGCCACTATAGGGTATAATACTGTGTGCAGGGGCCACTATAGGGCATAATACTGTGTGCAGGGGCCACTATGGGGGATAATACTGTGTGCAGGGGCCACTATGGGGCATAATACTGTGTGCAGGGGCCACTATGAGGCATAATAGTGCGCGGAGGAATGCGGGGGGTGGGGTGGTTTGTCGGGGTCTTTGGCGTCGGTAGGGGGTGGGGGGGGCCACGTCAAAGGTTCACCACGGGGCCTCACCATTCCTAGTTACGCCACTGATGGGACCCCTACCTAACTTTTCCCATTTAGGTTTTTGGTATATTTTATGTGAAAGAGGTTCTTTTGGAACCAGGGTCTCAGGGTCTAGTGCCTAGTAGCGAATGCTAGTGTCACTTCCCCTGTGCAGTACTACATGCAACTTAAGGGACCAATGTACTTGGGTATTTCCGTCAGTCCCATACTCTTGGAGACTGTCACTCTATTCAAGCTCTTCCTCAATGTGTTGGTGCAGTGAGAAGGAAAAGTAGCCCCGAAATCATTATTAACTGGGCTCCCACCAGTGTGGCCCTCAGTGGTCAAAAAGTTGCCACCTATCCTATGTATATAGGTAATAATATTGACTGCGCTTAAACCCTTGGTGTTTGGCCGCTTACACACATTCCTATGGGAGCGAGGTATTGCATCGAATACTACTGTACTCGCTCTTCTCTATTCAGCACCTATATAAATCCATTCTCACTGAAATGTCCAAACACGGTACATACACCACACATATGTGTCATTTACATGTTTATTAATTTTTGCATTTTACATTGTACAGGTGGTATATAATGGAATAATTACAGTATATATTGTTATAACAAATGACACATCTAGAGACAGACTGGAGAAGGCCTCTGTGACCCCGCAGAGTTTATCATAGATGTCTGACAGCTTTCTGACTGCCAGGCAGGAGTGTAGAGAAGATGGCCGCCAGTCTCAGAGCTTGCCAACACCGCCACCGATTCCTGTGATAACTCGTTTCTGCACGCTTTGTATAAACGTATATTTGCTCTACCAGGGTGTGACCAGCGGGACAAAACTTAGTGCTGCACCTTAAAAGTTCTGTGTAATATATTGCCGCAGGGAAAATGTAATATCCGTAATACTGCACCCAATATATCCATAGCTTTCAAGGGGGTTGTACCATGAACACAATCCATCTGAAGGTTGGGCTATAAGTGTCAGATTGGTGGGGGTCTGAATGGAGGTCATACATGTGTGCTGCCACCCCAGGGACCACAGTAGAGAAGCCATGTATAACACTAGGCCATCTCCGGCACTCCCATAGAATAGGATTGCAACATTCATACTGGTGGACTCCTAGTTAGTGGGGATCCTAGTGGTCGGATCCCTACCAATCCCCTATCCTGTGGATAGTAGAGAGGTTGTGTCCATAGTACAATTCCTTTAATGGGTCCAATGAAAGGAGGGTCTTTATGGCATATGTTCGAGCAGTATCCACATATCTTTTGATCACAAGTGGCAGATATGTTGCCGAAATTCCTGTGATTGAAAATTGGATCCCTACATCGTAATGGGGATGACTCTGCTGCATGTGCATGGATTTCCGAAGGCCCCATTAAGATGAACCCTGCAACATGCGAATATAAGCCTAGCCTATCCTCATAGTCATCCATCGTAGAGGTCACTATGACCCAATTGGTCCACTAACGTCCATACACTGCTCTGTACTGCTTCCTTCATTTGTCTCTGTCTATGTCTGTCAATCGTGTAGAAGTGCTTTGTATAGTCACACCTTTGTGCTTAGAAGGTAGAGTTATACTGATAGAAATATCCATACGCATAGAGATAACTAACAAACTGTCCTCTAAAGCTGGCTGTACAGACTAGATTTTGGACAACTGTAATGTGGGCATCTATTTGTATGAATGATCCCACCATTAATTTGTCAAGACCAGCCGATCATGTCAAATGGTGATATTTTTGGCCATCCACTAGTCCCAGATATCCAGTATGTCCGATCTTCTCTTGACCGACATCGGACGGTATTTTCATGGCTGAAGATCCATTGTCTATAGCCAGCTTTAGTTAACATATATTGCAATGCAAGTCACAAATTGGAGAAAAAAATCTGAGGCCAAGGTCAAACTTCTCGAAAATTTGCATTTTTTTGTTGCAGATTTTTTGAATCAAAGCCAAAAGTGGATGCAAAAGGAATAGGAAATATAAAGGAAGCTATTATAGTAGGTTCACACTAATCGTTCTGATTTATGTTCTTCGGATCCACTTGGGGGCCCAAAAAAACGGAAACCCAATGTGCTTATTAAGACTATAATGGGGCTGCCCAAAATTGGAGAAAAGAGAAATGTCCTCCTCGAACAGTCACCCAATGCAGATGTAACCGAAGCCTAAGGGTTAGTCCACATGGCGGAAAATGAAGAGGAAATTCCTCTTCATCTTCCACTGCCAGGTTTTTTGCGCTGCTAGCTGTGACAGGATGCCAATTCAAGGCATCATCATTCCGACATGGCATGCCGATCCTGATTAGGCCCAGAGGAGGGAGTCTCCAGCCGCGGGCCCCGTGGGCGGAATCCGCAGCAAGATCGAGCAGGAAGCTTCTTTTTTTCCACATCCTGCTGTGATCTCTGCCTCCCATTGGAAACAATTGGATGCGGATTTGGGATTCCGCCCCCAAATCCGCGGCAACTTCCTCCTTCCACTCCTGGCTTTGGCTCAAAAAACTCAGCAAAATTTGCAACAAAAAATTCTGTTTTCGGCAATGTGGGGCCTCAGCCGTGACCCTTGTCTTGAGTGCTAAAACAATAGCTGGAAATGCCTTCAGTTTGTGAACTTGTTTCTTTAATATTTCCAGATTTGTTATATTTATCACATAAAACGTCATCAATATATCGTTTCCCATACTTTTTTCTTGAAAGGAATATCCATCTGGAAATTGGAATGACAGGAGGCGAGTAGATACTTAAATACGACGAAAACATCAAACAGACAAAGGGAATTATTGCTATCAATCCTGATCCCGTTCCAATAGGTAATATACAACTTATCGATACCATATACATTATATACCTGGGGCACACACTCACACGCACACACATAAACTATTCAAGTTACAGGCAAGTAGTGTTTATGATCAGTCAGAGGCTATTCATTGATCGTACAGCTCTAAGTCACTTAGAATGGAATATTTTTGGAAATTGTGTTTTTAGTCTTCAGCCACTATGTACATCATTTCGCATTTATTTTTTTTACAATTTTTTTTCTTGTATTATTATTATTTTTTTTTTATTTTGAATTTTAATTAAACTAGATATATCCCCTCCGCTGGAGAAAAAGAAGAGCCATGTGATCGTGTACAGCAGGGGTGCTCACACTTTTTCAGCATGTGAGCTACTTCCTAAACTGACCAAGGCAAAAGATCTACTACCCGCTTCTTGTGGGCGGGGCTGTGGGCGGGGCCTGGCTTGTGGGTGGGGTTGTCGCGGAGTGTGAGAGCAGGAGACAGCGGCGTTCTATGGCCGCCCAGGGATCCCCGGTATCTGCTTTTTCACAGCGCAGGCTGAGAGTTATCTCTGGACACTGGCAGGCTGGGGCTGCCAGTGTCTGGAGATGACTCTCAGCCTGCGCTGTGAACAAGCAGCACCCCGGCTCCCTCCATCCCTAAGAACGGGGAGCGCATCATCCCCCGGAGCTGCTGCTGCCCGGCCTGCAAGTGTCCGGAGTGCTTGTTCACAGCGCAGGCTGAGAGTCGACTCTCAGCCTGCACTGTGAACAAGCAGACACCGGGGATCCCTGGCTGCGTCCTGCGATCGACCCATACGTCCTTTGCGATCGACCGGTAGATCGCAATTGATGTATTGGGCACCCCTGGTGTACATTAAAAGGAAAATAGAGGAAACAAAAATGTAAGACTTTTATCAAAGGTTTTACATGAGAAAAGTGGTATACAAACGTGGCGACTCTGGGTTGTTTTTCCACTACTCTTGGAAATCAAATCTGATGGCCTATGTAGTGGAGGATTCGACATAGTTGTGAACAGAGCCCTAATCGTAATACATCGCTATTCTAATTTTTTTTTAAAAAAATTTTCTTTCCTTCTTTAATATAGGACCACCTGGTTTTTCATATGGGGCAATGCATCACCTAATAGTAATCTTTTTTTTGGTGTATAAAGCAAAAAAATTCCCATGACCAAAATCCTAATGTTTGGTTCAATTATTTCAATTTTAATAGGATTGTCTTATCCTTTATTAGAGGATAAGGTTTTTATGGTCCATTATTACCGGCCATACATATAGGTTCCCAAAGTGTAACAGAATTAGAATGTTTATGTCATATTGGGTAGGTTTATGATGTCTAATAGAGTACTTTTATGTCGCTTCTTTTCTCTTTAGACAACCCCTTTAAAGAAGATTCTGACTACCTGCAGCCACCACTAGAGGGAGCTCTAGAGCTTACAGCATACAATATATGCAAACTAAATGAAATATAGAATAAAACCAGAAGGAATTCATTATTTGGGGGGGGGGGGATCACCATCGGATTTCATGGGTTGGTTAGGTCAGCAGGAGGTATCGTTAAAATAATTTTATGAAAAATAGACACAATTTTTATACTTCTCGTTGCATTATCTTAGCATCAGATATTCCATTTTTATCTCATTCAGTAGATTTCATTGGTTCCGCTTAGTCCAAGCAGAACCGTCATCTTTAGCAGCATTGTATACATTTATGTGCATGGTATACTACAAGATGGGCACGATAGGGGATATTTAATATGTATACTAAATGAATTGACCGACTGTATGGATATTTTATTGCATGCCTTGCAAAGACTTTTGCCTGACTCGAACGCCTCTGCAAAAAAAAGGTTTATAAAATAAAAGTACATACATATAAAAATAATACTTTCATGCAATACTTATAGCTTTCCTCCCCGTTTCACCCTTTAACTACTAGCAGGACAGCTGGCCTCATAGGCAGCGAAGAACAGAAGGTAAAGTGTATAGGGTTGAGCTATATCCATGAGATATACGAACATAAATATATGAATATTATATATATATATCTATACATATATGCAGATAGCCTCTAGTAGGTTCTGCTATGGACAAGCGCTCGGGGGCAATGGTGTTGGTAAAAACTCTACAACGTACCACTTTTTCCACTAGAGGGCATGATAAAACTTGCTGCAATTCTATGTATACATTTATATATAGTTCCTGCTGAGGTCCATGTCTTATGTCCCTTGCTTTAACAAGTTATGGGTCTCGAGCCATAAAACGTATGCAGCCAAAGGCATAAATATCCCCAGCGAGTAATTTTACAAGGCCACGTGGGTAGAGGAATGGAAAGCGGTGACGTTCTGTTAGTTGGTACTATCGATCCTCTCTTGACGTCGTTTCATGATTTCCTCAAGTTCGGATTCACCCTGACTTCTCTGCAACAGAAAAGGGTATACGTCAGGTGGCTGTATAGGTTATATCCCTATGATGTGACATCATTATTAGTCTCTGTCTTTTATGACAAGGCTTTGTGCGTGGTCCCTGTAACCATTTCTCTAGTGAAAGCATATGCAAATCTATTCTCCAGGATGTAATTAGGAGAACAGTGCCTCTGTATGCCGCCCTCTAGAGGGCAGCCTCCTTAACATCATGCATGACTCAGTTAATAAGCCTACTATCATGATGCAGATTTAATTGCCAAATTAGTATTTCTATTCCAAAAGGAACAGATTCCCAGCTATGGACAGCGCTGTTTCGGTCTTTTGGACCTCCTCAGCATAGCGCAGGGATACTGATTTGGCAGAGTGAGAGACTATAGACCAGGGTCAGGGGATAATCATACACATTAGGGAGAGTGTGTCTACATAGGCAGTACGGAGACTTACAAGGAATGACTTGTAAGTCTCCGTACTGCCTATGTAAGCACACACTCTCTCTACTGAAAGCGTAAGATATACAAGGTATGGCCACAAATGGTTGCGTGACCATCACTGCAATAGACGCAGAAAACAGTACTTACCTCTAACTGAGACTTCTGTACAGTCAGCTGGCTGTATACCCTTGCGCCCTCTTCTCCACACACTTTCTTTAGCTCCTCCTTATTGAGCGAGAAAAGTTGTGCCCCATTTAATATGCCCAGCTGTCCAGCGGTTCTGCAAGCAAGGGACAATAACCATTAAAGTATAAAATGACCATGACTGCCGCTGAGACAGGTATCAAGCAATGGCACACATACCATTATGAGAGTTCCTTCCCATAATGATCAGACAGAAAGCCCCTGAATAGCTCATCACTGCAAGGAGGAGATGGAGAGTACTGTGCAGCTGTGACTGTATATTGTATGGCTGCACAGTTCTCTCTTATCTCTGTGATCTACTAGGTTTGTTATTTTACACAATTGCAAGATTATGTTTATATCCGCATTGAATTCTGTCTGGCTGAAATCACAGAGGAAAAAGTCCTGCAAGGTACAATGGACAGCCGAGGGGCCTCATTATAATCAACTGGGTCCCTTGGGTTTCATTGTTGTCTGCCAGAAAAATGGATTACACAGTGCAGAAGTGTATGTACCCTAGGCACTATTTAAAGGAGCTGGATATCCCTTTAAAGCTAGACCCCAGACCTTACATATACTATAACAATCCACTTACCACCTGCAGAGAAAGTATCGAGGCAGAGTGCCTTGGCAGATAGATGCCTATCCCTGGTCCACCCACTGTCCTGACCCTAACCACCAGTTTTCTAGGGTGAGGGCCATGCCAAGGGAAGAAGAGATGTCCCTATTTACAGTTATACAACACTGGCATGTACATTGAGCACCATAAGTATACTTTTTGTCACTTACGATTTACTAAAGCCCTTGGCCTCGAGCCAAGCTTTGACTTCCTCTGGCTCGGATTGGAAAGTTAATGGTACATGCACTTGCTGAGTTTTTGGTGCAGCAAAGTTTCTTTTAGGTCCCTGCTGTGTTGTCAACTTCTTGAGGAGTTCATCATTCAGTTCGTCCATATTGTGAATGATCTCTGCAAGAATAATAACCTGTTATCCACTAACTCTACCATGATGGAACATTAGTAAATGATAAAGTAATGGCATATACCACATGTGGGACATTCACTCATACTAAGAATGAAGGAGCTGGAGCACTGTTTCAGGGTTTTACTTGCATAGGGGTGTCCTGGCCATACCACTGTGCAAGGTAACTTCTATACAACTCATTTCAGTTGACTAGGACGAGGCCAGCTGAAGTTTACAGCACAACTGGGCGGCTTGGGACCAGAAACCATGAAAAAACAGTGACGGCACTACAACCTTTAATTCTCAGGAAGGGTGTGGTCCCGGAAGTTGGACCTGAACTAACCATTAAGTGGTATTTTAGGAATATGTCATCACTTTATAAGATGGGGATACCCCTTTTAAAGACTATATCGACCATAATAATTAGATATATAAAAAATGAATCTGAGAGTAACTTACGCTCCTTCTTGTTGTTTGACCATCCCGTCGTTTCACTCCCCCACTTATCTCCAGCATAACTACCAGGAATCTTATAAGCCGGGCTAATGGGACCTCTGGGGCTCACATCTCCTTTGTATTTCGATCCCGTCTGGAACATTAAATGGATACATATAAAATGGTGCACTTAAAGGGGCATTCTGCTCACAAGAAGTTACCACCACTGATCCCAAGAACTGGGTTTTTTTTGTGCTCCCAAGTTTAAAAAGAGTGGTAGATTTTCATAGAATGGGAACCTCCGGAGGTAGCTGAAGTACAGGCTCCGCTGAAACGAATGGAGTGGCAATGGACATTGGTTCCGCGTCAAAATCCTGACCGAAAAAAGGTCTCCCATTGAAATCAATGGGTGCTGGTTCAACTGCGGACATCCACCTGAAGACACTCCCTCCCAACTAGGCCCATTCATTTGGGCCTAATCTGGAGCGGAGTGCAGTGACTGGATGTCGGTGCACTGGGCTACCATTTTCTTGTTCCGGAATCTGAGGCGGCCTCCGCGTGAAATTCCTGTCCAAAAACCCCGTCTGAACTCAGCCTAAGAGCATTCCACGATGTGTATCTCCTATGTATACCGCCGTATAGCCATACAAATAACAAACACCGGCCATTGGACACAAAACAAAAAATGCTGTAAAACTGAGCACTGTGCGGTTTTTTACGGTGCCCTGTATAGGAAAGAGCAGTCCAATGAATTTAAGATTTGTGCTCGCTCCTTGATATATATAGTCTCTTGCTCACGATGATAAGGATCTCTGTACCGAATATCAATTTCTGATGAGTATTCTAAAGATATTACCAAAATTCATGGTGGGGCTGGAGGAATCAAAGGTTTAATTTGAGCAAACTACATGGCTTTTGAGTAGCTCGTGGCAGTACTGCTTGGCTATCATGCTGTGGGGGGTTAACATCTGATAGGCTTCAACAGCGGCCTAGTGGTGGATCTTCATTATAACGGCATTCAGGTAAGACTGTTCACATTTGATGTGAAGATTAGTGCAGTAAGCCATCTGAGCCTCTAATGTAGATTTGAACAAAGCCCTAAACATTTCGTAAATGTTCCAAATCATGGTGGGTACACTTACCACGTGACCATCTAACTGGTCCATTTCCTCACTGGATATGACATCAAGGATATTATATGGGACATATCCCTCCTGCCCAATCCTGTTTCTTAATTTCCACCATTGCTTATTGTCCTCCAGAATCTGTAAAATAAGAGTTGTTCTTACAGATCGAGATTCCTCAGATAGGTAACATGGATCTATTTTCTTTGTTATATAGAAATTTGGGCAAGCTTACCTCCAGGACTTCATCCTTCAGCACCGACAGCTCGGTGGCATTTCGGGCGGTGAAGTCATAACGAATTTTGGCGCATTTCTGTGGCTGTGCCGGCACTGGGGCATCATAACTGTTTACAAAGAGGTTTGTAGGTAGATTTATTTTGTCCATTTGGGACCATTTTTGACCATTTTTTATATTGATGTACTTGACCTATTAGATTTAGGTCACTACCCACCTGATATTTTTGGGACTTGACTTATACTCTGGCTTCATCTCTGGGGAGAGGGTCTGTTGTTTGAATGACGGTGTCCTGTAAGGGTTTCCGTTAGGTGGAGAAAGCTGCAACACATGAGAATGGCTTTTAGAGATCACCAACTCTGGGTAGACATTTTTGAGGACAAGACGATAAAGTAGAAAAAAATCTATCTTACATTCTGGGTTCGGGGTCCATGACTGTCCTTTGACTTTGGTGGCTACAAAAAAAGAGAAGGATTCATTAATTAGGACTGCAAAACTATGGTGAGATAAAGGGAACCGGACTCATTGTAGATGTTCTCCAGATGTCATTAGACCAGTCGGGTCCTTTCACCACCAACACCAATTCCTTCCATCCTTCCATAAGTGTCACTCCACTTATTCCAGTGTGGTTGCAATTTTTCTGTAGTCCCCACCATTCCTGAATGGATTTTAAAACTGACTGCAGTTTCTCTGGGGCTTTGGATGGAAACCCCATGGGCGGACATGAGCGCAAGTGTGAACTTCCCTAAGGAACCATGTATTATCTAACCCAACCAGTGGTGTAACTAAAGTCTTGTGGGCCCCAGTGCAATCTTTGGTCCTCATCCCTACAGTGAATTTTTGATAGTGATGGTTACGAGTGCTAAGGAGTTTCATCCCCCTTAGTGTGGTTAGGGGAATCTGTGGGTCTCCTTGGCTTATGGGCCAGATGGAAGCTTCAATCTCAATACTGATGCCAGTGCTTATGGGCCCCAGTGCGACTGCACCCTCTTCACCCCTCAAGGTACGCCCCTGAACCCAAGTGAACTGAACTTGTTTACCGAGCTGAAAATGGACGTGTGAATTCATCCTTATATTAAGGTTTGAGTGCCAGCAGTATTGGTAGCTGAAATGCTGATGTCAGTGGACTGAGTGGACTTTGGGATGGAGTAACCTGAAGGAAAAGAATTTACACCAGTAAATGATTAACATACCTCATCTAGGACGAGGGGTTTAATAACCTCCGGTGGGTGACCCATATCTAGCTCCCAGGGTGCTCCTTGGAAGATTTCTATCGGAGGTATCCATCCGCTATTAAACTTTGGAATGTATTGTGGAATGATAGGCTCTCTTGGCCATTCCGCCCTGAAATATTAATAAGACAAATTTTGACTTGGATTCCTAAAATTGTCAAAAAATCATTGAAGACTGTATGTATAGAGCTGGTATAACAAATGTCATCTTGTGTACTTAATATATTATTATAATGTTCTTTCCATTTACCTAGATTTCGTCCATCTGTCTCCCAATGTCTCCCAGAGTTGCATTTCCTTTGGAGTTAGATGACCCTTCAGGAAGTCCGTGGCGTCCTTGGACAAGAGCGGGCAGGTGATTGATCTTCCTAAATCTGGTCCTCCTGAGCTCTTTACTATCTACAAGGAAGCAGGTGCAGGATACACATGTTAAGGAGGATTTCTTAGCTCTCCTGACTTGAGCATAGAGGAAAAACATAACATAGCGTTATAACAAAAGATCCATCAGATTCAAGCTTGGGACCCCAGTGCAAGAAATTTGGGTGACTTCTGAATGAAAGGGATCCTATCATTAAAACTCAATTTTTGTCCCTACCACGTAGGAATAGCCTTAAGAAAGGCTATTCTTCTCTGACCTTTAGATGTCTTCTGTGCGCCGCCGTTCGGTATAAATCCCGGTTTTCGTCGGGATGCATTGAAACTTCTAGGCCTAGGGCAAAGCCAAATGCGCATGCCCGCCGGCCACAAGAAAATGGCCGCTTACACAGTATTGTAAGTGGCCATTTTCTTGTGGCTGGCAGGCTTGTGCAGTCGGCTGCCTGAGGCCTAGAAATTTGAAGCCAGCGCTGGAAGAAGACGCCCATTCTTGAAGAAGATAGAGGCGGCGATGGAGAGTTCTCTCGCAGCATTGGGTCCGCCCCCAGTGCTGCGAGAGAAGTCATTCTCATAAAACTGGGATTTATACCGAACGGCGGCCCAGAGAAGACATCTAAAGGAAGGAGAAGAATAGCCTTTCTTAAGACTATTCCTACGTGTTAGGGACAAAAAATTGAGTTTTAATGATAGCATCCCTTTAAAGGGATTTTGTTGGAGTTAAATATTGGTGACCTATCATTAGGATAATATTCTATTAACACAATAATGATTCTGATTGCAAGATGCAATGTTCTGATATTTAATTCAATAACTCACAAGATGCAATATCCTGAGTCCATTCCATAACTACCAAGAAAGTATCTAATATGGTTGTTCCCTATGATAACGATATGCACAATGCCCATAGAAATCATCGCTATATGGCTAAAAAATGTGCCGCCATAGCGTTAACTATTATATATCAGTAGTAATAGTGCTTACCAAATCCAGTGGTCCGAATAGAAAGTGGATCAATTCAGCTGAACTGGGATTCTGAATGTGTTTTCTCAACTTGGCCTGAGAAGTAACAGTGCAGTTAACATATGGATTACACCAAGGACCCATCGCCTATGACCGTAAAAAGGAGAAGCTCGGGCAAGATGGCAACCCCCATAATCATACATACATTCCCTTTAAGCCATTAATCTGTGCATTCACTCTTCTTACATCCCAGGACTCGCTCCCTTGATCACCTTCCATATAGCTCCTCTATAAGAACCAGAACACATTGCTTCTGCATCTAAAGAATATCTTTATCCTTCCAGATCATGGAAGTGAAATAAACTGAAGATTTAGCCAATCACCCTGACAACTTTGACTCCCACTATTGTTAGCAATGCGTTTGTGGTCAGAAGAGTTGCGTTGCTCTCTCTAGGCCTTCATGTAATACAACTTTGAGGCACTGAGGTGTCTGGACCAAAGACGTAGATTTCAAATGAAGAAATGACAATGGATCCCCTACATTGTGCAAAGTGGTTTCTTACCAGCAGGTTGATGGCCAGCTTGATCTTCTGATAGCAGTCTATGAACTCTAACTCATTGGGTGGTCTGGATCGTAATGTCAGCACTCCCTCTGTGATGTGGAAAATCAGAATGAAACAAGAAGTTTGTTCATAAGTAGTTCAGTATATTATTATACCTAAATGAGCCCTCTGATAGTTGGAATACAATGTAGAAAGTTTTGACATTGACCATCAAGTATTTGCTATTCTGAGTCCAGAGGGACAGTCCTGGATTTCAGGCAATGTCCCACTTCTCTGGAAAGTCTGTTCTGATTTCAACTGTATATGTGTCCCCGGATGCAGATACAGTGTATACATAGGTGGATCAGGGAGCCTACTGTAAGTGGTTTGGTGTAAGTACACATGGCATAGTGACATGATGATGTCTCATTCACTACAAGTATGTATAGCAAATATCATGTACAATGTGCCCAGATCTGACGGGCACATTACTGTGATATTATCATGTCTGCTGCACCCCAATCTGCAGTAATCCTATAACAATAACCCATAGCACGGAGTAATTTGCTCCATTCATTGTGGGAACTGGGCTAGGCCAGAATTCATTTTGATAAGATAAGATAATTCCCCACTGTGGGATTATTTTATCTTATCAGGAGGCATCTGTGTGGGTAAGGATACTATTTCCATGCGAAGGGCTTTAAGAAGATATAAAGGGCAACACTACTGTAAGGAGGCACATAGGAGGCATCACTATGTGAAGGGGCATTGAGGGGTCTTGACTTGAGAAGAGGGTCCTAAGAGGAGATTCTTACTGTGTGGGGCACTAATGAGACAGCCTTACTGTTTTGGGAGGCATTAGGAGGCCATCTTTACTGTAAGAGGGATACTATGAGGGTATTTTGGGCATAAAATGGACAGATATGGGGGTGTTATAGGCTTGAATGAATGTTAAAAATTTGCCCTCCTTCTATTTTGTGTAAGATGAAGGAAGGTCTGCAGAACCCATTAGGATTACCCGCTGGTCCTTTCTTTTTGCTCTTTTTCCCCTTCTTTCTCTGGTTCAGTTGTTTGAAAGCTTCTGCTGCTTTTTGTAGCTTGGCCACAAATAGTTCTATGTCATCCAGCGTGCAGTTTAGGCATTGCTAAAATGATGATAGACAGAAAAAATATCATTACTATCATGCATACATCTTAAGAACACATCATTGCTTGTATAGCCTGGCCGAAAATTACGTTTTGGCACAAAATGTGACCCAACCAACACCCCCTTGCAGCCTGGGTGCTCATACACATCAAAGAAGACTCTCTGAACCTGACAATTTTGGTGTGATGGCCACCCATTTAAGGGACCATTGCTGGAATCATGTGGTCCCTGTAGATATAGCAGTGGTCCAGTATGAGCCGAATTTTGCCCAATATAATCCACATTAACTTACTGTTTCCCTCTCGATCTTCTTTGCCAATGCCTCCCGTGATTCTTCGGGTTCCTGGGACATGTTACTTCTCCGATCAAACTCTGAAAAATATTATTGGGTAGAGGTTTTAGAAGGAAAGAAGCAACTAAGAGCGAGACACATACATAAAGCAATGGGGTAGATATATCCATTGTGACGTAAATTGCACCAATTTAGGGCTAGTTCACGTTTTTCTGTGTGTGCATATTCCGTTGCGGCTGCTATGACAGGATGCTGGTGCAGTGCATGGCATCCCATTGTGGCTTTCCGCTCCGGATTAGGCTCAAATGAATGGGCCTATTCCAGAGGGTGCTGTCGCGAGGCGGATGCCGTGGCTGATTTAGCCGCGCAGCCCGCCTAAAGAAAGGGCAGCTCGCTAGTGGTCTACATAGAACACCATTGTGAGGGGACGGATTATGACGTGGATTCCGCGCCAAAATCCGCCCCCTCTTGCCCCGTGTGAATGGGGCCTTAGTAAAATTGGCAATAAATTTGGTGTAATTTGCTATGATTACCAGATACTTTCCATTATGCCACATCATGACTGGCATACTATAGATCAACAATATATGGTGCAAATCCTTAGAAGACTTGAGAACAAGTTTGGACGTTCACAATACTTAGGAATAATACAAGATTTGGCGCAGTGTGATGTCCATAGAAAATATACACCCTGAGCATGGGACCTTACCAATCTCATTTGCTGAAGATGGGGAGATGACGCGGTTCTTGTTATCTTTGGCTGGTTTGGGGGCAGTAGCGGGAGGGAGGATGGACTCTCTTTGTTTGATCCTCTCCTGGTTAACCCTATAGAATAAGTCAACGAAGACGGTTTTATCAGTACAGCGCATATAGTAAACCCACGAAAACAAGTCTATTGGACATTGGCTTGCTCTTATTTAATAGTTAGGCTACTTACAGTATCCCTGTACCTATGCAACACACATACAGTTGACCAGAACCCAAACAAAAATCTAGAAATCCATCCGTTTTTTTGTGATTTTTCTATTACTGTGTTATTCCTATGACTGTGTGTAATAAACCTTGAGCTTGTACAATATGTCACATATTTGCCGGAACGTTACAGCTTTCTTCTGTGCTAAAGTCCTTATGTGCAGGTTATACAGAACCAGGGGTAGGTATGATCTGTATTTCTGAGCTCGTCCGTTTTTGGATTTTGCATATTTATTTCCACTTTTTAATTTTATATTTTATTATAGAGTGAGCAATCCTGAAAACAAAATGTAAAATCTTGACATGTAATATAAGATAAGATAAGATAAGATAATGCTTTAATAGTCCCACCAATATGAGGAACAGGTGGGAGACTCACGGGATTTGGTAACATTTGATCCAATGCTTACTTGAGGGTCTGCAGCCGCATTTTTTTCCCATGTTTAATGTCTGCAAGCGCACTTTCTATATCTGCGTGCACCAATTCAGCCTGTGAAAATAAAGGTAGATATTATTTAGACCCTTTTCCCACCATTTCGACAAAAAAGGGAATTCTAGTGCACATGACTGTAATGGTTTTTATTATCTGCAAACAATGATCCACAAAAAACCACTTCCATATGTCATCCGAAATCACCGATCCGCACAAAGACTTATATGCTTGTATGATCCCCTGAACTAGAAGGTGCCACAAATGCAGACAAAGATAGGACAGGATTCATAATTTGCAGTACATGGCTACAGTCAGTGACATAACTAAAGTCTTGTGGGCCCGGGTGCAATCTTTTGTCCGGGGTCCCCTACCTTGATAGTGATGGGTATGGGGGCTAAGGAGTTTAATCCACCTTCGTGTGGTTAGGGGAATCTGTGAGTCTCCTTGGTTTATGGACCAGATGGAAGTTGCAAACTCAATACTGATACCAGTGCTTATGGGCCCCCTAAGGCTCCTGGGCCTGCACCTTCTGCAACTCCTAAAGTTACACCCTGGCAATGGTATGGACACAGCCACAAAAACTGCAGTTGTACGTCTGGGCCCATAGAAATGCATTTGTCCATACTTTGTTCTGTTGATCCACATACATTACAGTGTATAAAGGGATCTGTTAAAACGAATGAAAATAAAACATGACCTATATGAATGGATATTGTGGATCGAACTGCGCTACCACTGGTGAACAGTAGATGGCATTATACAGATAGGATTTTGCAGGTTTCAGGGACCTGCTATCTGAACACCAATAAATAGGAGTTTAAAGGGGAGTCAGAACAACAGAGCTTTAAAGTTTTTGCCTGGCCTAAAGGATAAAGTCACAATAATACAGGTCACGGATAGGGACCTTTGGCTCAGGAAGACCAGTGCCTAAAAAGTAACATGTATGACAAGTGTTCGCAAACTATTGTGTTCGCCGTAATATAATAATTCTGAAGAATCTTTAGATGTCTGTGTTAGGCACGGTTCACATCACATTTGACATATGGCGCCACATAAATGCTGCATTTAGGCTGTGGCAGAAACACGACGGGCAAAAACCGCGGCGCTTTATAGTCCCTACAAAGTGGATGGGTTTGCAGAAAAATACATGCAATGGAAAAGTTGTGATTTCCAAAACCATTGCATTTTTGGAAATCACAGCATGTCCATTATACCTACAGAATCGCCGGCGGTTTCCCTATAGATATAGTTGAAAAACCGCCATGCATTGCCGGTGTCCACTTCTCATATCCGTACTCATATAATGTTTGCAGCGGATTCCACCACTAGAGTACAGACTATTTTGGGATTTGTTGCCCATAGGGTTCTCTATGACTATATGACCTATGCCTTTATTGCTTGCTGAATCTGAAATGGCGCCATATAACTGCTAGAAGTAAATACCGTACCATGTGAACAGTCAGGGCACACTTCTCTTTTTGTAGATATTTTTATACCTCTGGGCATTCATTTACATACTGACTGCTCGTGAGAAAGAACAAAGGACTACCTGTTGTATCTGTCGCCAGAGAATAGGCTCCATATTGAAACGAAGGTGTGAACAGAGCCCTAAGGAGAACGCTATCGATTTCCTATTTTTTGGATAAATTAATAGAATAATAATAAGAACGCCTGACTGCTCTTTATTGCCTGCTGCTATCATGTGGATGTATATTGTATGTGATTTCTCCACATACCCAGGAAGGCCTGTATCTCTTATCTGGCAAACATGTACCTTGTACCTATTACACCTGTTCTTATACCTAATATTTAGCTGCGTACACTGTGAAGTACACTAAAGAGTTAAAGTCAAAGCCATATTGTTTAGGTGACCAAGTACTAAAATCACTGGGGTGATCCTAATCTTCACCGATCCCCCGGCGACTCCTGTTCTGACAATTACAAGGCCCTAGGTCTAGAAGTTTGAACTCAGCGCTGGAAGAAGACGCGTGAAGAAGCCATTCCTGAAGAAGATGGAGACGGCGCTGGTTCTCTCGCAGCATTGGGGACGCCCCCAGTGCTGTTTGAGTGCTGGGGCCCACCCCCAGTGCTGCGAGAGAACGGTGAAAACTGGGATTTCTACTGAACAGCGGCGTGGAGAAGACATCTAAAGGTAGGCCTAAGCCTAAGGCTATTTCTACGACAAAAAAAATTGATTTTAATGGTTGAATCCCTTTAAAGGTGATAACTTTATTAAAAAAAGTGGTCTCTACTTTATTGTTTCTCGCAGCACAAGGGAAATGACTGCTCCGTCAATCATTGGTCGCAGTGATCGACCTGAACAGAATTTCCTATGTGCCCAGAACCAAAATGAGACCTGGGAAACGGTAAGTATTGTGTATTATGGAGCATATATTTTGTGGAAACCATTATTCTCATTTGTCCACTTACCTCCATCTCACAGTTGAAGAAATGTATATCAGGTTTGCTTTGGTCAGGCTCCTGACATACTAGAAGAAGGAGATGAGGATATCGATGAGGACCTGGAAGGCTGCGGCATTGGAGGACGATGGAGAGGGGAAAATGTTCCAGTTCTTCCTGTGATACAAACAACACAATAGTGTTTGTCATTGTATATCTTGTTATACGGTCAACATCTTCTTCTGAACAGGGACTATCCTCATGCTCCTGGACTCCTGTCTATATGTATACTGGTAGTGTCAGTGGTTACATTTGGCTGAACGCACCATAAACTAAGAAATTGTCTGACCCAGAATGTGGGACAAAAAAACCCACTGTTACTCACCTCTTCTGGCTTCGGAAGGCTTCAGGCCTACTTGGTGACTCCTCAGACGTCACATGGGCCGGAGCTTGCATCCATATGCGTCGCGATGCAAGTTCCTGCTCATGTGACGTCCCGTACATCATTAAAGATGGCCGACATCTGCAGGGAGTGCACTGGAGCCAGGGAGAGGTAAGTAACTGTGTTTTTTTATGTTTGTATCCTCCCCTGGGTCTCCGATTATTATATTCTGGGGTCTGAAAAGTATAATAATTGTTCATGGGTTGTCCATAATGGGGCATAATAGTATGTGTGTGCAGGGGCCACTATGGGGCATAATACTGTGTGCAGGGGCCACTATGGGGCATAATACTGTGTGCAGGGGTCACTATGCGGCATAATACTGTGTGCAGGGGCCACTATGGGGCATAATACTGTGTGCAGGGGACACTATGGGGGATAATACTGTGTGCAGGGGCCACTATGGGGCATAAATTATTAGAGCATTCCCCCTAAAAAATGTTTCCCATTGTAAGCCCTGGGTCGTGTACAGTATCTAGAAGCATTATACCTGAGTGACACAGTCTAGAAGACTGATTGTTGTGTTCATTACTTGAAGAACCATCTCCTGGGCCCAGATCTTGTCCTTTGATTCCAATTGAAATAACTGCTTTATGGCGTCTTCCACCGTGCCGAGGGAATCATTCTTATCCATCAAAAATGTTGCCAGATGCTAAGAAGACGAGGAGAAATAAATATGAAGTTTTGCACAATTTGTGAAGAACATTGCAGGGAAATCAATAGAAATAGACACTATTGTGGTACATTACAATGACTGAAATCCAAATGGTGAAAGATTACATTAAAACACAACTTTTAGTCAAAGTCTAAAAAATGCAGGTGTCAGAAAGCTAAACAAGGGGTCATTCATGAGCATCGGCAAGTTAGTTGGTGGTCAAGACATTTACGTTGAAAACAAGGACCAACAAAACCGTAGTCAAGTAACTCCAATACTGCATCCAACAATTCTCCTTCAAGATGTAATGGCGGATTCATTGTACAAGTTCAAGAGGGGCCTGGACACCTTCTTGGAAGTGAAAATATTACAGGTCATGAGTATAAGTTGATCCAGGATTTTATACTGATTTTCATATTTGGAGTTGGGAAGGATTTTTTTTCCCTTGACATGGGACAATGGGCATCATCTCATGGGATTTTTTGCCTTCCCCTGGATCAACACATAGGGTTATAGGCAGGGGTGAACCTTTCCTAACTTCTGCCTGAGGCGAACTATAGAAAAGTGCTCCCCCCCAAAAAAAAACCATACCCAACATGGCTATCTTTGATTGCGAAATGGGGCCCCCTTAATATTGTAGAATATGCTCCCCCATTTGTAGATCAAAAATCCTCTTTTTTGGCCCCCACACAGTGCACGCATCCGAACATTGTTTAGCGTTGCGATATAAGAGCAGCGCCTCCTATAGGTGGCAGCAGAGGCCGGCCTGGACAGGAATGTGGATGGGTGAGTAAATTATCGGCTGCAACCTATTGCAATAATACAATAAGTAGCACCCAATTAGAAAAATAATACCACCCGCCAGTTTTTGCCATGAGATGCCGCCTGAGGTCGCCTTATGGAAGGTGAGTCCTGGTTATAGATTGGATTTGATAGACCTGTGTCCTCTTCCAACCTCATCTACTATGTTAGGGGGCCTTCAAACTTGACCTGCTGGGTCTCCGTCCTATTCCCTAGGTCAGTGATGGCGAACCTTTTTGAGACCGAGTGCCTAAACTGCAACCCAAAACCAAATAAATTATCACGGAGTGCCAACACGGCAATTTAACCTTAAAACTCTGTGGGTCCACAATTGCGGACCCACAAATTACAGTCATGTGACTGGGGCTTTACAGATCTTGTACTGAAAGGTAAAGGTCTCTGCATTCTGTACTTTTAAACAATTAATTTTCACTATTTACATCGCACAGGATCTGTTTTATAGTTACCGTGCAATGTTATTACATCCTGTACTAATTTCACGTCTGCTATAAAACAAATACTGTGTGATATACATAGTGAGGGGACCCCACACAGTACAATCTGCCCCTCAGTGGCCCCCCCACACAGTACAATCTGCCCCTCAGTGGCCCCCCACACAGTACAATCTGCCCCTCAGTGGCCCCCCACACAGTACAATCTGGCCCACAGTGGCCCCCACACAGGATTATACCTGTATACTCCACAGTAGCCCCCTCCCACACAGCATGAACTGGTCCACAGTAGCCCCCTCCCACACAGTATGAACTGGTCCACAGTAGCTCCCTCCCACACAGCATGAACTGGTCCACAGTAGCCCCCTCCCACACAACATGAACTGGTCCACAGTAGCCCCCTCCCACACAGCATGAACTGGTCCACAGTAGCCCCCTCCCACACAGCATGAACTGGTCCACAGTAGCCCCCTCCCACACAACATGAAATGGTCCACAGTAGCCCCCTCCCACACAACATGAAATGGTCCACAGTAGCCCCCTCCCACACAACATGAAATGGTCCACAGTAGCCCCCTCCCACACAACATGAAATGGTCCACAGTAGCCCCCTCCCACACAGCATGAAATGGTCCAGAGTAGCCCCCTCCCACACAACATGAACTGGTCCACAGTAGCCCCCTCCCACAGAGCATGAAAGATCCACAGTAGCAGCATAAAATGGTCCACAGTAGCCCCCTACCCGCACAGCATGAAAGTCTACAGTAGCCCCCTCCCATACAGCATAAAATGGTCCACAGTAGCCCCCTACCCGCACAGCATGAAAGTCTACAGTAGCCCCCTCCCACACAACATGAAAGATCCACAGTAGCCCCCTCCCATACAGCATAAAATGGTCCACAGTAGCCCCCTACCCACACAGCATGAAAGTCTACAGTAGCCCCCTCCTACACAACATGAAATGTCTACCGTTGCCCCCCTCCCCTGACAGTGCAAACAAACACAATATAGTTACCTGAAGAGCTGCCGGGTGTTCTCTCTTCTGTTCACTGCGCGTGCTGATGACTTACGTCATCACGCCCGCGCTTGTTCAGAGGTCACACTCTGTAGTCAGTGTAGGCCGCGTAGTACGCGTGGCCTACACTGAGCTACACTGACAGCTTTCAGCTGGATGCGCATTTGCACAACCAGCTGAAGGCAGCGATCGCTCACTAACGGGGAATCCTGCATCGGATTCGCCGTTAGTGAGCGATCAGGGCGACAGCACGCGTGCCAGCAGAGGGGGCTCTGCGTGCCCTCTCTGGCACGCGTGCCATAGGTTCGCCATCACTGCCCTAGGGAAACTGGATAGGGGATGGCTTCCTGGAGGTCAGTTTTAAAAAATATTCACTTGAATGAGAAACCGTCTGTGTCCATATCCGGCCTCTCCACGGGGAAACCATTTTTTTGGTGTCTCTCCTATAGGGGACCAAAATCTGAAGTAAAAGACTGAAAACTGTTTTTTTTTTAGTGCCAAGGATTTCTTTTAACTCAGAGGGTTGCTATTTCCGTAGCCTTACATGACAAGGATTGTGTCACTACGTATTTGGCTTCCGGACCATCGCGGATGGATTAGGCCATCTGTTATTGGACAACTTTATGACCCTTAGACCGCAGTCCTTATAATCTTATCTAAGGTTGATGATTTATATGAACTTGGTAAGCCTCAAAACGTATTATTATTACATTGCAATTAAAATTTTTATGATGTTCACAAAGTGTACCCTTGTGTATTTCTGATCCAGATCATAAGGTAAGAACAAACCCATTGACATGAGACAAGTCTTGGTGTTCAAAAAACTCTGTCAACAGGGTCTAAGACCCTAAATTTCTTGCTGACCTGCTCAATTTTTGGTTTAAGACTGACTTAGAGGTGGTACTTAGCCAAGGGGGTGGGGCTTACTATGTTTTCCTTCTAATCATGGAGGCTTTGGCTCCAGCCACTTATCTGACAGAGAGGTTGAGGGCCATCTACTTCCAAAGACTCTCTGCCCACATCCCAGACTTCATATCTGCAGACGAGAAGAGGAAACTCTACATCCTACTGGGAGAAGAAGAGGCCACTGTGGAGATCGCTGTCCAATACGTGTCCAGCTGTCACCAAACAAGAGGAAGATGAGACCCCACGGACTGTTATACCCCAAACCACCCGCCCAATACCCCACCCCACCTCACCTCCCCATATAGCGGCCACCAACTAAGAGGAAGATGAGACTCCACGGACTGTTATACCCCAAATCAACCCCCTAAGGCTACTAGGCCCAGATGCGACTGCCCCTTAAGTTATACAACTATATATCAGCCCATCTGCAATACATATGATATAAGTACCTTGGTGGCCTTGTTTTAGGATGTGCCGCAGCTGGTGCCTAGCTGATGGTGACAGCTCAGGAAGACCGAAGGAATAACAAAATTGAAATAAGGTATCTAGGAGGGCATAGATGGGAGCATTAACACATTTGGAAGCCCTTTTTTTCTCAAAAAGGGCTTTTGTGCAAGGAAAAAACTTTAAGAGAAGAAGTCCTGGAGGTTTTAAAAACTTTGGGGAGATTTTCTAGGTTTGGAACAAATCACAGTGCACAATTGTGTCCCATGTGCCAGTTATACCCTGTCTACCTGTAAGTATTTGGATACCGGTGGTCGAATAGAAAAACCACATTTATTCCTATTGAATAGTTGGTAGACCCCAGCAGACACTTCCTTACGGATGGTATTGATGGACACAATACTCCCGGATGCCTGGTGACACTCCTGGTGTATGTGAGCCATCGGTTGGGTGCGGTTTCTCTGGCCAGCACTCGTCGGTCTCTATCTCCCAGTTTCGGGGGTCTGCCGACTCGGGGGACATTCCGACAATCACCGTTCACCTTCCACTTCGTCATCACATAGGCCACTGTCGATTTTGGGTAATTCAGTTCGCTTGCTATGTCCCTTAAGGAGCGACCATTTCTGTGGTACCCCACAATTCTCAAAATCGGACAACTCAGCACTTCGTGCCATCTTGTATACGACTAATGCCAATGCTGTTTCCTATTTAACGGCGGAAGGTGTGACGTACATCACAACCGCAGATATCTTCATTTGCATGGGTGTCCATATACATATTGGTAGACAGTGTAATACTGATAGTCTTATGTGGCGGAGGAACTTTTTGGCTCATTTTAGGCTTGTTTTTTTTCTCTCTTAACTATATGTTACACATCTCACATGCTCAAATAACACACAAAATCCTACCAGACCTGTTTAGAAACATGAATCTTATGTTTTTACATCTTTATGTTTGCATTTATATAGTTGGAACTGAACTATGTCCTGTCCGTGTTCACGAGGAGCCAAACTAGGATAACTAGATCTGCCCACAAAACCTTCTCTGGTTCCCAGGCCCTAGGCTGTGCAAGCTGAAATTGAAGGCTTGGGAATGTATAGAACATACGTGTGGGAGACTGCAAGATAGATAGTGCAAAAGGATAAAAAGTGCCTGTTCACACCACGTGTTTGGCTTCCATTGAACATATACCCTGGGCCTGGGATGTTAATTGTTAAAAGGGTCAAATACTACACCCATAGTGTAGTATTGGTAAAACATTTATTTACTGGATACCATCCTATGGAATGCTTTTCTAGGCAAAGACTGGGCCCCCAGCTAACTTTTGACTTGGGCCCCCCCTCCACCAAAGCATAGCACACCCTTTCCTGGGTCCCATACAGTACAACACCCCATTTACACACACTATAATGTCCCATAGTGGCCTCCAGACAGTATAATGTCCCATAGTGGACTCTCCAGACAGTATAATGTCTCATAGGGGCCCCTCCAGACAATATAATGCCCCACAGAGGCCCCTCCAGACAGTATAATGTCCCATAGTGGCCTCCAGACAGTATAATGTCCCATAGAGGCCCCTCCAGACAGTATAATGTCCCATAGTGGACCCTCCAGACAGTATAATGTCCCATAGTGGCCCCTGCAGACAGTATAATGTCCCATAGTGGCCCCTGCAGACAGTATAATGTCCCATAGTGGACCCTCCAGACAGTATAATGTCCCATAGTGGACCCTCCAGACAGTATAATGTCTCATAGGGGCTCCTCCAGACAATATAATGCCCCACAGAGGCCCCTCCAGACAGTATAATGTCCCATAGTGGCCCCTCCAGACAGTATAATGTCCCATAGTGGCCCCTCCAGACAGTATAATGTCCCATAGTGGCCCCTCCAGACAGTATAATGTCCCATAGTGGCCTCTCCAGACAATGAAATGTCCCATAGTGGCCCCTCCAGACAGTATAATGTCCCATAATGGCCCCTCCACACAGTATAATGTCCCATAGTGGACACTCCAGACAGTATAATGACCCTGCACCCCGTCAGGCCCCTAATATCCTAGTCCTCATGGCAGTCCCTACCGCTGCCACGTGTTATTTCATAAACTGATCTGCCATTGTGGTATCAACCTTTACAAATGCCTTTAGCTTTAAGGACGTGTCTTATTATAAAATGTACAGTGCCCATTGTAAGTCCCACTGAAAGAGTCCTTGTCCTGTGACTAGAGATAGACGAACCTCTCAGGGTTCGTTTTGGGTTCATATGGCTCGGGTCCAAAATTTGTTTTGGTTTGACCAAGTTTGGAACAAACCACACCTTAAAATGGCTGAAACCTAGTGTAGGACACTGACAAGGTTCCTAGGAACCTATCTATTCAATTTCTAGCTCCCATCCAACGTTATGTCAAAGTGAAGGTGACATTATTAGACTCCGGGGTCTCTTCAGATACCAGAATATAATAAGTGGAGGCCCATGAGATCTGAGCTCTGAAGAGTGGGGTCTGAGATGAATCTCGATTTGTTCAATCTTGTAAAAAAAAAATTAAAAAAAATTGGAATATTGTGGTCGAATCCAGCTCAGTACGAATCGGTTCACCCATCTCTACCCGTTATCCCTTGACTTGCACATACCCATAGACTGGTTTCGCGCCGTTCAGTCCATTGCTATTACTTTCCTGTAGTGTACTGTCAAGTGGGAGGCCCTCCAATACCCAGAGATAATGCTGTCCAACTGAGAGTCGCCCACTAGACCGTATACTTGTATTGGGAGCTGAAAGTGACAGCCCTGATATCTTTTGTTAGGGTGCTAGAGAAAAATAATACAGCATGGGGTTCAATTAATATATAGGTATACACTGAAGCGGAAAGAGGTCCTTTTTAAAGGTTCCCAAAAATTGGACCCAAGGCATGCTGAAGATTGCCAGAGCGCAGGAGAGGTGAGTAACACTAGTTTTTATGTCCCCTCACCTCCCCTGGCCCTCTGATCATTATATTCCGGGGTCTGAAAAGACCCCTGAGTATTATGATAGCAGTGCTTGTTGGGGTTCGCGGGTCCGCGGCCTCACTTACCGATTCCCGCTTCCCAGGCTGCCATGTAACATGCAGTGTGACATGGGAAATGTAACATGTCATCCATAGCCTGCTATGTGCCCATACTGGACCTCCACGCACCACTGATTTTAAACAGATGCAATTCTAAATTTTCTTTCTCTGCCATGTTCATTTGGCATTTGGAGTAATCTCTCAATGACGGATTCTTTTTTGGGAAAATCTGACATCTCGTATCAGCCACAGACAAAAACAGTCCAACCAAAACCTATAGCTATGAATGCTCTCTAAGGATACGGGAAGGGCCATTGCTATGTCATTCAATAGACTTTGGGAATTTCTGAACAACTAAAATTTCATTTAAAGGTATTAGAGAATACAACGCACGAATCCCTGTAAGGCTGCGAGCAGTATCTCCCCGTGTATAGAGAAATATTGCTTGCAACATAATTCAGGCATAGTATAGACGGCGTACATTAAATGAGACGCCAATTATTATAAAGATTAATATTAATTATTATCTTAATTTCCCCCATTGTGTCTTCTTTGGCCGTGCAGGTAAGTAGCCACAAGACTCCAGACTATGTGTGATAGTTGCGCAAACACGTCATGACTCTTGTTCCATATACACATGGTTTGGTCCAGGGTGGAGGAGCAGGCACCTCCGTGGTTTATTGATTAAGACTAATGAACTGGTGAGGCAATAAGCCACGTGTGATTTATGGCGGCGGAGGTGGATGGCCGGGTTGTTAGGAAATGCTCTTGTGCTGGTTCTGATAAGCGTTGCTGTGTATGAAGGGCCCTCTGCCAACCTCCTGTCATTCTACCTGTGAACTCTCCCTCCTACTCGCTCCTCCTAACAAAGGTCACGTCTGCTCATCACCTTTGGACAATCCGATGCCATTCGAAGGAGTGGCTTTGGATTGCAGGAATCAACCTTTGAGCTGAATGTGCTTTCCCCTGTCACTAGGATATGGAAAGCAAACCCTGCACTGCAGAGCTGCTTAAATGTCACCTGCATGCTATCCGCTGTCACTCCGGAGATACCTGCAGCTCACCCTTCACTCCCTATTAATAGAACTGTCCTTTGTGATGGGGGATTTATATTGTCTGTGGCCATTACTGAGACTTCCACGTGGTTACACGCATACTTGTCTACCTTTATAAGCAACAGATTATATAATGTCCAACTAACAAGTCACCTATAGTCTACTGTGTAATTTATCTATGGAAGAATATTCATGGGCACAACACCATAGCTAAAGATTATCCATGTGTAGTAGTGTACATTCATATGAGTATACTGGGATCTATCTATCTATCTATCTATCTATCTATCTATCTATCTATCTCTATTTATTTAATACAAAGTAAATTGCTATAAGAGGGACTTCGTGCCTGGTTCCTGGGCTGGCACCAAACCCTGTCTATTGTATCTATCTCCTATCTATCTATCTATCTATCTATCTATCTATCTATCTATCTATCTATCTATCTCATATCTATCTATCTATCTATCTATCTATCTATTATCTATCTATCTATCTATCTATCTATCTATCTATCTATCTCCTATCTATCTATCTATCTATCTATCTATCTATATCCTATCTATCTATCTATCTATCTATCTATTATCTATCTATCTATCTATCTATCTATCTATCTATCTCATATCTATCTATCTATCTATCTATCTATCTATCTATCTATCTATCTCCTATCTATCTATCTATCTATCTATCTATCTATCTATCTATCTATCTATCTATTATCTATCTATCTATCTATCTATCTATCTATCTATCTATCTATCTCATCATCTATTTATCGGCTGCGGCGTTTTTGCAATGGGCAAATTGCAACGTTTACGTGCAGCCTTAGCCCCAAGCAGAAATTGTTCATGTCTCTGGGTTCATACCATGCCCATATACAAAATACAAAATCAGGTAGCACTCCGAGGGATAGAAAAGAAAAAGTGGGGTCCTTTATTTTCCCATTTGTGCAGTATTTCAGTGCTTGCAATGCCATCTGATTTAATCTATCTTTCTATCTATCTATCTATCTATCTATCTATCTATCTATCTATCTATCTATCTGTGTCCTTTGTCATTACTTCATCACTATGTCTCCATCAATTCAACAGACCTGGTTTCAATCTATCTGGCTTACCATAGATATTATCGATCATATTATTACCATATCTCTCTATCTATCTATCCCACTATGTTAACTATGCATTAGTCCATATACACCGCCAAATCTATATAAATCCAGACATCTATAAAGCATGCACAGTCTGATAATGCTGGTACTCCATGTAATAGGAATAGAATGCAGCACATACAGAAGAAAATCTACATAGACTATTCCACAAACCCATTCTGAAATCTTAGAATCCACAGAATCCTGAATCGTATGCATTATATAAGACAAGCAATAAACATATTGACACAATATCAGCTATAGGGCTCGTTCACATCTGCGTCGTCGGTCCTTATTGCAGGTTTCCGTTTCCTGCATAAAACAGATGCAGGAGACGGAAGCCTGCAGGAGACTTTCTCACCCATTCATTTGAATGGGTGAGAAAGCTGTCCGGCCGTGCGCGGCAGTGAGCGTTTTGCGCTCTCCGCCGTGAAACCGGGTTTTATAATCCGGACACAGAGTCGGACTTGCAGTACTCTGTGTCCGGATAAAAAAATCCGGTTTCGCGGCGGAGAGCGCAAAACGCTCACCGCCGCGCACAGCCGGACCCGGTCTGTGGTTTCCGTCTTCTGGCATGCAGAAGACGGAAACCACAGAACGGAGACCCCAGACGCAGGTGTGAACCCAGCGATAGAAGTATACATATATACAACAACGCTTAACAACCACTAAAGCATATATCACACTAACTCCTGGTATATAACAAGGCGATTCTACCACCTCACCCCTTATCCTTAACCCTGTCACCGAATTTGCAAAAAACATGTAGAACTCTTATTCCAAGATGCCCATTCCTTATTTCTTATCAGACAAGGATCCATCCACTTACCTCCACATTGTACTGCGATGTTTCGTGCATGATGACATTGGAGTTGGAATATTTTTTCCTCTGTTCTGTAAGATAGAACATATCATGCAATAAGAGTACAATCCGATGACATGCATGGTCAGACGCATGGGACAAGGGTCACACAGACATACCATAGAATGAGGGGTCTCCCCATGGTACATTATGGAAGTGATTCATTGATCACGCAGATCGTAATTTTGTATCTGGAATTGAAAGACGCAGCTCCAGACGGACAGTAGGATACTCAACTAGGTTCTTTACAGGAAGCAGTATCCCGATCACTTCTGAACACACCTTCTCCTACTATCAGCCCTCCTTGGTGTAGTTTAACCCCGGATTACTGGATACACCCTCTTGAACTTCTGACAGGTGTCATCTAACCACTTTGCTGCAATACCTTCCACTTTATGATGTTTTTATGGTTGTTTGACAAGCCTTTATGACTGCTCGCTCTTACGTGATCCGACCATTAGGGGCATTTTATGTTGTCTATATTATGAAACGTTTCAGATCTTCCATTACATAATATATTATGGGAATATTATATGGGGCCATTTATTAGGGACCTAACCCAATAACTTTAGAGAGTCAACCTATGTTCAGTCATCTGCCGAAATCTATGTGACGTGTTGTAAGTCCACCAAAGACTGAAAGTCCTTGCTTGAGGAACCATATGGGTAGGGTTGAGCGATCGGGATCGGATTCCAATCTTTTCCTGCGGGATCGAGGTTGGAGGTTATTTCCCACAATGATTGGCCAATAGCCAAGCATTGTGGGAAATAACCTCCGACCTCTATCCCACGGGAAAAGATCGGAATACAATCTTTTCCAACCCCGATTGCTCAACCCTACATGTGGGATTAGAAAAAGGACAGCTGATAAAAACAGTGCCATAGCTGCAATACCAGTCCCAACCTATAGACTAGTGAGGCGCTGTTTCTGTAACAAAGCAGTCATGTTTTCATGATACACAGCACCTTTAAAACCCTTTCTTGACATTCGTCACATTCCTTTATCAAGGGCAGGTTACCCTTATGGAGCCTTCTGTAAAGATTTCACATAGAATGTATCTGGTTCCCTCTAGATTGAGTGGTTTTTACGCTATGGTTTCACCCCTTTGTTGCCGGGGCTATAACCAGGGGTGAACCTGCCCTTTTCGCCGCCCGAGGCGGCCGACAGAAAGCCGCCTCCCCCCCCTGAGGAAGGGGGAGGGGCAGAGAGAAGGGGGCGGGGTGAACCAAAGGGGGTGGGGCTTGTCCTGGACTGGCTTAGGTAAGCAAAAATGCCGCCCTCCCTGGGGCCCTGACATAGCACCGCCTGAAGCGGTCGCTTCAGGTCGCCTCATGGGAGGTGCGGCGCTGGCTATAACAGTCTGTGCGTTAATCTTCATATATAGTGGACATGCCCACTAGTCCGTCACTTTGGACATCCGACCATAGGATGGTACAAAGACTTCTAGGACAATCCGTTCCAATGATGGCACCCTTGTTTCTGCTTGGCCTTAAGCCAAATACTCTCTAATATGCACATTACAAACCGTTCCAGTATATATTCATGGCAGTGTGAATCCATGTCGCTTCCTATTGGGAGGAATCACATCTTTTCCTGATGGAAGTAATTGGCCATGTTGACACAATCTTACTTCATGAAAAAATCAATGCCATTATTTCTGATACTCGTCCATACTTTGATAAGGTCTGGTCTCCTTAGGTTAATAGGTCCAATATCCCAGGTGTGTCATACGGTCTCCAGCTTTGATAACGCCTACAGTGGAAGTAATATATTTTGTGTCTACCAATACCCCTTCCCATCCTGTGCCCCTTGGCGCTACTCAGCCCTTCCTTTATTACTGGCTACATACCTTTTTACCCCTTCCATTGATATGTATTGATAAATACTTCCGAAACTAAAAATGGCGCCCGCCCAGAAGCAGAACAGATGCCACAACTGTCAGGTTAAACCATCCAAATGGCCCCTCAAACCAAGGTCACATTAAAAGGTACCACTACGAAGTCAAATCTGTCCTGCAAAAAATAAACCCTCGTATAGCTCTGTAAATCCTACTAATATTATAAATGTGAAAGTTTGTGTGTTTGGATGTTTGTTCCTCAATCATGCAAAAATGGGCGAAAAGGATTTGAGTGAAATTCGTCACATAGATAGTTTGTAACCTTGATTAAAGCATAGGCTACTTTTTATCCCTGTAAATGACATGTCTTCACGACTGTTATGAATTTATGTTCACATACTGTATTACACTGCTCTTGCAGCAGCCTTATCTCAGCGTCTGATAAAGCCAGGTCTGTTATCTCTCTATGTAAACACACACATAACCCTCAGTGGATTGTGTACATGCATTTGAATATTATCTGATCTGCTCCAGACAGTGCTGACAAACTGACATGGGCAAACACCTTTAATCTAACGCCAAAAACATGCTCATTATATGATGTCCCAGCGAGCTGCTGAGATGCCAGAACAATCACAGGCTACAGGTTACGAGTAACAAATTCAGCAGCAGACCAGCTTGAGAGCTGCCGAAACGCTGGAGCATACGGATCATCAACGCCAACAACATGCTCATTATATGGCTTCCCAGCGAGCTGCTGAGATACCGGAACAATCACGGGCACAGCGCGAGGAACAAGTTCAGCGGCAGATCAGCTTGACAGCTGCCAAAATGCCGGAGCAGGCGGATCATCAATGCCAACAACACGCTCATTATATGACGTCCCAGTGAGCTGCCGAGATGCCGGAACAATCCCGGGCACAGAGCGAGGAACAAGTTCAGTGGTAGATCAGCTTGACAGCTGCCAAAATGCCGGAACAGGTGGATCATCAACGCCAACAACACACTCATTATATGACGTCCCAGCAAGCTGCTGAGATGCCAGAACAATCACAGGCACGGTGCAAGGAACAAGTTCAGCATTAGGACAGCTAGAGGCAGTAAAAACTAAAATTGAGGAATCGCTGGATAAGCAGAATTAATAACAAACTTACCAAATATTTCTTTTGCGCTCATTTTGCTTGGTCCTCCACTGAAAAGCAAAAATGATAAAGATTTTTATCAGTCATAAATTGGCGTCATATACAGAATTTTAGACTTTCTAGTTATTTGAGAGATCTATCTTGTGGATACAAAATACAGTATACTATAATATAGCTCAACACAATAGATCAATAGAAGGCCGCGGACATACAGGCAGTACTCGGAGTGGCACCATAGTCTCACCGGGAGCTCACAGTGCCATGGGGTTTTAGGCTACCCAGCGGCATGGGTTGCACAACCTAAAGTCCCACATAAGTTACATCACTAAAAGAGTTGTGCAACTAGATGATTGTATAGGCTTGTGAGGGAATATATTGCACAATTTCCACAACAAATTCTACAAAGTGTCTACGCCATGCAACCCCGGCCTAAGAATGGACGCTCAACAATGAAATCAGAATAATCCAAAGAGTCTTACTTGGAGGATCCATGCTTGCTCCCAGTAGATCCTGACTGACTCATCGCTGCATCAGCTGCAAGAAAACAGAAGAAGCCGTGTGAGTGAGTGAGTCTTGTATGTAGAACGTCTTCAAGGAGTCATCATTTATTCACAAAGCTGCCCAGGATTTATGTAAGAACGCATAGTCAAAACTCTCTCCTAACAACCCCCTTAAAGGAGTTATCCCACCAAACAATGTATCCCCAATGCACAGAATACATTGCAAGCTGGTGGGATCACCGGGCACGGGAGCATGGGTGGTGTACGTTACATCACGCACGCAGTTGTGTACATGTTATGTCGCCTTATCCACCAAATTGCCACATGGGATGTTACCACCTTAGGACTGGACTAGAGTTACTACAGTTCCTCAAGATGTACAGATATACGCCAAATGACTTTATGCGGTCGATAGCACATCCACAAAGTTAGACGAAATGGAAAAGTGACGTTCCCGGTGGAACAAGCTGACAAAATGGGGCAAATCCAAGATAGATGTGGTTGTACGGAATGAATGACTTGAAAACTGGCTCATGTGAAACAGCTGCTATGTCCGCCGTTGTTCTCATCTACTATAGAAAATGAAGGACACTGTTCACATTCTTTGCATGCCATCAGGAAAACTGGAGGTGGTTATGATAAGACAATAGCACTTGATAAGAAGGAAGGCAATAGTCTACAGCAAGAAAATGAATGGGGGAAGGGCAGACAGGGTCATTCCATAAAGCGTTTGATTCTTATCAGGTTCCCATAGGAATAAGCTTTGTACAAAGGGGGGTGGGGGGTGGGGGTATTTATTACAGTTATCACGCATTAGTTTGCCCCCCAAAATGTACCACTTTGGAAAAAAGTTGGTGGAGTGCTCAGAGATCAAGGTGAGTTGGGGACACCTGAAGCCGGGTTCACATGGGGAATCCGCGTCGAAATCTGGCTAAAAAAAACTTCAATGGGTTCCTTTTTCTGCGGAAAAAAGAAGCAACGTGTCCTTTCTTCAGGCGCGACACTCCCTCCCAACTAGGGCCATTCATTTGGGCTTAGTCTGGAGTGGAATGCGTCAGTCCCAATTTTGGCAATTTTGAGAATTTTTAAGTGGCCGGGCTCATGGGAAACATAGATGGAAATTCTTTCATGGGTCTAAAACACAACAGGTTCAAAGTTCTGACCCAAACTACATAGTAAATAAATCATTGTGTGTTCCAGTGTGTTCCCTTCTTGTTATCAGTTGTGATAAGTTCTGTTTTTACGGGCACATGGTCACATTTCTGATTTATATGGTTCCATTTGTAATGTCGCACTTGCCCTTACCTACTCGTGTTGTGCAGTGGACGACGCTTTGTGCTTTTATGCGAAGTATTTTAAGACCGCGCAACTACATTTTGTAGTGTCAATGATGGAACAAATCATGAGATGCCATAGAGTTTACCCTAGGCGAAAGGACTCTCCGAGGATGCCCCTAACTTGAGTATTCAGTAAAGCATAGGTCATCAATATCAGATTGGTGGGGTTCATAATCCACCATCCCCATGGGCACCACTGCTGTGGCCGCATAGTGTAAGAAGCCAAAAGCGGACAACACAGAACACCATGTCAAGCAAGTTCCAATGACATTGGAGACCACTACACAGTGTACAGAGCTATCAATCCCTCCATACACCAAATTGATGTTATAGATAGGGGAATGAACCCCTTCTTAGTGATCCAGAATAGATCGCTGCCCTTTATGGCTGGCATGTAATACCACAGGCGCCATTTCCGACTGGCTACAACTACCATTGGCCGCTGTAGTAGGATAACCCTTGTACCTTTGGAAGCCACCGATGAATTCTGTGGATAAATATTGTTATAGTCTGATCTTTTTTTATGAATTATAATATTAAAGCATACCATTTAGATGATAAAATGCAAGTCACTTAGAGTAAGCTATCCTGAGATTAAATATTTGCTTTTGTGTCTGGTGTGTATTTGCTTTTGCTATTGCGCTTTTTATTTCGTTGTGTTTGTCAAGTGCTTACTTTTTAGGAGCTCCGGAGCCTATAGACAATACGCACTTCAACATCCGTGACTGGATCATCGTCCTCAGTACCGGTCAGGTCTCATCTCTCACATGCAACCCCGACCAGAGCTGGACATACTAGTGATGAAGAGTTTTTTTTGTTTTTTTTTTGGTGTCGGAGAGAACTAGTTGATAGACTTGGATGTACTAATGTAGGAGAGCATGGTGATGTGTTGTTTTGTTGTTCTGTGAGCCCTGCTGTAACACCCAGTTATCCCAAACCAACTCCCTCCCTCTCCCAACTGCACAGCCAAGGCTGATATTACTATAAATCATTAACCACAACTGCCTCCACCGAAATAACATGTGGACTGTTATCTAACCAGATCTAGCCTCCACTGATATAACACGTGGACTGTATACCAAGATCATGTTATCTAACCAGAACTACCCATCACTGATATAACACGTGGATTGTACACCAAGATCATGTTATCTAACCAGAACTACCCTCCACTGATATAACACGTGCGTGGACTGTACACCAAGATCATGTTATCTAACCAGAACTACCCATCACTGATATAACACGTGGACTGTACACCAAGAGCATGTTATCTAACCAGAACTACCCATCACTGATATAACACGTGGACTGTACACCAAGAGCATGTTATCTAACCAATACTACCCATCACTTATATAACACGTGGACTGTACACCAAGAGCATGTTATCTAACCAGAACTACCCATCACTGATATAACACGTGGACTGTACACCAAGAGCATGTTATCTAACCAATACTACCCATCACTTATATAACATGTGGACTGTACACCAAGATCATGTTATCTAACCAGAACTATCTTCCACTGATATAACACGTGGACTGTACACCAAGAGCATGCTATCTAACCAGAACTACCCTCCACTGATATAACATGTGGACTGTACACCAAGAGCATGTTATCTAACCAGAACTATCTTCCACTGATATAACACGTGGACTGTACGCCAAGAGGGTGTTATGTAACCATAACTATCCTTCATTGATATAACACGTGGACTGTACACCAAGAGGATGTTCTCTAACTGGATGTTGTTATAGACTGGATCTGGGGAAAACAAAGATTCAGCATGTTGAATTTCATGATGCCGAAAACTAGGGTTGAACAATCGGGATCTGAAAAGATCGGATTCTGATCGGCGATCAAGTAAATTTCACGATCGCCATCTGAATTCCGATCCCGATCTTTTTAGGCGGGATCGAGGTCGGAGGATATTTCCCACATTGCTTTGCTACTGGCCAAGCATTGTGGGAAAAACTAACAATGTTAGTTAGGTCCCATAGGAATGAGTCAATCCATTCATTCTAATGGGAGACCAGCTAACATCACTAGTAGATAACACTTACCTGCACAGATCACAGGTCCGGTCCCCACTGTTCTCGTTCCTCTTCTCGCCTCACTGCCCCCGCCTCCCAGGTTAGTGTTACAGACCTAGGAAGAAGGCGGGGCATGTGGCTTAGGAGAGTGTGGGCGGGTACTGGGAGGGGAGCACTCACGTCGGGGGACCGAGCCAGCGATCTGTGTAGGTAAGTGGACACCAGGGGGGACTAAGTAACCAGACAATTTTTTTTTCAGTGTAATCAAATTTTATTGAATTAAAAAAAACAAAAAAAAAACAAAACATAAACAGAACAATTGTGAGGAACAAATGCAAAACACATAGTTAGAGGGCTACTGGCCCTAGGTTCCAATGAAAAAGGCCTGGTAGGACAACACAAGCCGGGGGGACTCCCAGCTCAAAGCAGAGGATTTTTTTTTAATCGCTACACAGCATGGAGTCTACCAATTAAAGCGTTCAATTTTTTTACTCCATGCTGTGTAGTGAATAGGATCGGTTTTAAAATCCGATCTTCGATGATTAAAAAAATCCCATTGACTTGCACTGGGATTGGAATTGGGATCGGGATCTAATGGAAAATGATCGGAAATCAGATTTTAAAAGCAATCCTGAAATCTCAAGATCGGCTCAACCCTAGCGAATATTAGGGAATAAACAATGGGAGGTTATGTGGAGGTGATTGTGGAGGCCACAGCTATGTGTATGGCTGACTCTAGTCGTCATCTTATGTCAGGATGCTCAAAAGTCTCCTTTGCCATTCCTTCCTTAGAACTGTTTTTTTTTTTTTTTTTGTATGTTTTTGTTTTGGCCTTTTCTAGATAATATGTCAATTATGTTAACTCTTAACTCCTGGGATCTCTGGACACGGATTGTGTTAACTTTGATGAGTCCTGACAATCATTGCAGTCTTTCATTACCCAACCTTTTGTACTTAGGTTGTAGATAAAGTGTATATATATATTTCTCTGACGTATATGCAGCAATACTAAAGATTTAAAGATAAAAGACTCATTACAAGTACAAAGTGATAAAATTCCTTTAAGGACAAGAACACATAACATATTCCATAATACCAGACGATAAATGATAGGGACGGGTCTTGCAAATGTCTTGTAGGACTTTGTGTCCGTGCAAAAAAAAACGGATTCCAGGTGGAGAAGCCACGTACGGACACTGGTGGCCACCTTTAAAGACCCATTCAAATGAATGGGTTTTGAGATGACCGCCGGCAAGTTGCTCCCTATCCAGTTTTCCCCCAGGGTGGACAGCGGTGGTAGCATGAGCGCCCCCTAAGAGCCCCCCCCTGAGAATAACACAGCCACAACAACCACCAATCTGATATGGATGTCCTTTCCTAAGAATAGACCATCAATATCTAGATCTGGCCAATCCCTTTAACCTTAAATAACACTATACTATGCAAAC
The DNA here is from genome assembly GCF_031893055.1 of Leptodactylus fuscus. Taxonomy (NCBI): domain Eukaryota; kingdom Metazoa; phylum Chordata; class Amphibia; order Anura; family Leptodactylidae; genus Leptodactylus; species Leptodactylus fuscus. Next base: position 20,485,050 of record NC_134271.1, on the reverse strand, counting down.
AGAACGATTGAAAAGTGCAATGTAAACAGCATGAAATAGTAAGTACTAGAAGACGGGAAATATAAATCTGAAGGACTCTGTTTGGCTTTGAACTTTTATTAGAAGGTTGTGTCCACACATCAAGTTTGACCAGGAGACCCATTGTAACGCTGCTTTCCTTCAGACGTAACGCCTCTCCACCCAAATAATAAAACTTATAGCGTTTTATAAGGCTTCTGATCTCTGTGGGATCATGTGCACATCAAAGCTATACGAGAGTCTATTACAGACCACTAGGTACTCTGTAGATCAGGGGTGCCCAATACGTCGATCGCGATCTACCGGTCGATCGCAAAGGACGTATGGGTCGATCGCGGGATGCAGCCAGGGATCCCCAGTGTCTGCTTGTTCACAGTGCAGGCTGAGAGTCGACTCTCAGCCTGCGCTGTGAACAAGCACTCTGGAAACTTGCAGGCCGGGCAGCAGCAGCTCCGGGGGATGACGTGCTCCCCGCTCTTAGGGATGGAGGGAGCCGGGGTGCTGCTTGTTCACAGCGCAGGCTGAGAGTCATCTCCGGACACTGGCAGGCAGGGATGCCGCAGCCCCAGCCTGCCAGTGTCCAGAGATAACTCTCAGCCTGCGCTGTGAACAAGCAGACACCGGGGATCCCTGGGCGGCCACTGAACGCCGCTGTCTTCTGCTCTCACGCTCCGCCTGACCCCGCCCATATGCCCAGCTCCACCCCGCCCACAGGTCCGCCTCGGCCCCACCCACAAGAAGTGGGTAGTAGATCTTTGGCCTTGGTCAGTTTATACAGCAGCTCACATGCTGAAAAAGTGTGAGCACCCCTGCTGTAGGGGATAGCTATCAATGGCTTTGGGAAAGTTTTTTGGTGGAACGATGGGGTTTTTTTTTACGTCACTCTTGCTACTTTTGGAAAAAGTGGGAAATAATTCTTCCTTTATATTTGTTCTTCCTTTTAATTCCACTCCTGACCTTGGTACAAAAAACTCCGGCAAACAACAAACAATCTAGGCATGACACCAACCTTAGGTTGAGGTTGAAGCCCCACGACTTTGACTTAGCAAAATTTACAACAAAAAAGCAGCTTTTCCGCAACATGGTGCCTTAACCTTGATAAGGTCATAGTTGCGTTTATGACTAATTGACCAATAATCCCGGGTAACCGTCGTCGTCCTAATTAATTCGGCTGAGTGCCAGGCGCTAAGGAACTCACAGCACTCTATGTGTTTAGTATTCGTTCTTTTCTCAAACAAAGAACGTGCGCTGACGCCCCTTTATTCAAGACCGCGGGGGTTAAATAATAGCAGAGAACGGAAGTGATATAACAACAATGTAAGTTTTCATATTCATTCCTGATTGGTATGATACATCTCAACAGAATAAGTTTAAGCAGTTCCATATAGTGCCAGCTACTCCCGGTCCTGCGAGGTAACCTTGGGGAGCTGCCAAACATTTGGTTTTCTTGAACCCATCTTGGATACAGGCGCCATCTTATCATATAACATTATACCAGTTTCAAGCATAAGCAATTATATCTAGCATTCAACTTTTAAGGATAACAATGTTTTTCCATACATTACAGGATTATAAACTTCACAACCTCAAGAGGCTTGATTTTTTATCATGGGTGACCTGGGATTCCATCATTCCTAAGTATGAATATGTGAATACACCCATTTCATTGTTCTGAAAACATCCATGTGATCTATAGACTATAAAAAAAATACTTCACCATTGGGTCTTATTTTACATGGCAAATCTGTCACACTATGAGGCGTTCACGGAAAGTTAACTTCATCAACATGCCATTGGTATAAATAGGAGTTCTGTCTGGGCAACCACTTTCTATTTATAGGTTTTATAGTCGCCATATAAAGAAAGCTTCCAGAATTTTATTGGGTTGGCACGATTACAAACATTGTCACCGATGATGAAACCTATACTTATGATCCATGTCATGTTCTCTGTTATTTAGTAATTAGTATTCGGAGGTATTAGTGGTATACATCATATGGCTGAGATGTCCCGTGGGGAGGAGAGCTCTGACATATATAGGTTCATATGGGTTGGAGAAGAATTTCTGTGCAAAAATCAGAATAAAATCGGATAGGACTCCTAGGAGAGACAGTAAGAGGCCTGATTGCTCCGCCCACATGCAGTGATTGACAGCTCTTCCTGTATCAGTGTGTACATAGAAGGCGGACACTCAGTGTGCATGGGCGGGGTAATCCGGACTCTCACTGTCTCTCCGAGGAGTCCTGTTAGGATTTTCTCAGCTTTTTACTCACAAATCATGTTCCATATCATTTGCACATACGTATATATCAAAGTGCTCAGCTTCTCTCCCTCTTTATATCACCTATCTCAGCTTCTCTCTCTCTTTATATTACAGACCTCAGCTTCTCTCTCTCTTTATATTACAGACCTCAGCTTCTCTCTCTCTTTATATTACAGATCTCAGCTTCTCTCTCTTTTTATATTACAGACCTCAGCTTCTCTCCGTCTTTATATTACAGACCTCAGCTTCTCTCCCTCTTTATATTACAGACCTCAGCTTCTCTCTCTCTTTATATTACAGATCTCAGCTTCTCTCCCTCTTTATATTACAGATCTCAGCTTCTCTCTCTCTGTCTTTATATTACAGACCTCAGCTTCTCTCTCTCTTTATATTAGAGACCTCAGCTTCTCTCCCTCTTTATATTACAGACCTCAGCTTCTCTCCCTCTTTATATTACAGACCTCAGCTTCTCTCTCTCTTTATATTTCAGACCTCTGCTTCTCTCTCTCTTTATATTTCAGACCTCAGCTTCGCTCTCTCTTTATATTACAGACCTCAGCTTCTCTCCCTCTTTATATTACAGACCTCAGCTTCTCTCTCTCCGTCTTTATATTTCAGACCTCAGCTTCGCTCTCTCTTTATATTACAGACCTCAGCTTCTCTCCCTCTTTATATTACAGACCTCAGCTTCTCTCCCTCTTTATATTTCAGACCTCTGCTTCTCTCTCTCTTTATATTTCAGACCTCAGCTTCGCTCTCTCTTTATATTACAGACCTCAGCTTCTCTCCCTCTTTATATTACAGACCTCAGCTTCTCTCTCTCTGTCTTTATATTTCAGACTTCAGCTTCTCTCTCTTTATATTACAGACCTCAGCTTCTCTCTCTTTATATTACAGACCTCAGCTTCTCTCTCTCTTTATATTACAGACCTCAGCTTTTCTCCCTCTTTATATTATATACCTCAGCTTCTCTCTCTCTTTATATCCCAGATTTCAGCTTCTCTCCCTCTTTATATTATAGACCTCAGCTTCTCTCTCTCTTTATATTACAGACCTCAACTTCTCTCCCTCTTTATATCACAGACCTCAGCTTCTCTCCGTCTTTATATTACAGACCTCAGCTTCTCTCTCTCTTTATATATCACAGACCTCAGCTTATCTCTCTTTATATTACAGACCTTAGCTTCTCTCCCTCTTTATATTACAGACCTCAGCTTCTCTCTCTCTTTATATCACAGACCTCAGCTTCTCTCTCTCTTTATATCACAGACCTCAGCTTCTCTCCGTCTTTATATTACAGACCTCAGCTTCTCTCTCTCTTTATATATCACAGACCTCAGCTTATCTCTCTTTATATTACAGACCTTAGCTTCTCTCCCTCTTTATATTACAGACCTCAGCTTCTCTCTCTCTTTATATCACAGACCTCAGCTTATCTCTCTTTATATTACAGGCCTCAGCTTCTCTCCCTCTTTATATTACAGACCTCAGCTTCTCTCTCTCTCTTCCCCCATACCCATAACCAAAATTTGGGGCATGAGAACCATAACAATGGAGATAATAGAAGTAGAATTTTGTAAGTTATATTTCATTGTTATACTTTCTAAGCACTTGGTGCAGTTACCCTCTGTTAGCAGTACGGGACACAATATCTTCATTTTAGTTACATTTTTGTATCAGTTCTCCGATACAACAAATTAGATTCAATACGACGTGTGCAAGATAAGTTTAATATGAGGCTGCACTTTACACCTAATCCTGGCACTCCCTCCATCTGGCGTCACTATCTGGAATTCAGTCTGTCATATAGTGTTGTCCTTTCTGGATATTGCACAATCTCACTTCACATCATTGCTGAGACAAGAAAAACTGGTCCCATATCCCGACCACCAGGGCAAGACTAATGTAAACAGGTGATCCATGCGTCTTTACGCAATTTCTGTAGCCATTAATTCCTATGTGGCTTACAGAAGCGGCATAGAGAAATATCACTTACTTGTTTCCTTAAAGGGGTTGTCCAGGAGAAACTGAGAACCCCTAAACTAAACTCCCTCCCCCTATCTAACTTCTAATTTACTTTTATTAAAAAAAAATCTCTAATTACCCATATCCCTGTGTGACCACCTCAGGGACATTTTCTGATAATTCGGTGACGCTCCATTTCACCGCTTCCGAAACAGAACGTCACCATTACTATTCCCCCTCAGCGGAACTCAGGAAGAGACCCAGGAGAAGCTGCCGACGAAGAACTGAGACACGCCAGGAGGACACTGGAGCATCGGGGACAGGTGAGGTGTTTTTTTTACTTTTTTCACTGCCTCCGGCAGTGTCCAATTTTGCCTGGACAACCCCTTTAAATGGTACCATTATCAAGTACAATTTCTCCCACAAAAAATAAGCCCCCTGTGAATGGAAAAATGAAAAAGTTCTGACTTTTGGAAGGTCGGCAGTAAAAAAAAACTAACCTGAACTCTCTGTGGATAACGTAAATGGGGAGACCTTTGGCCTAAACCTGACAATTGAGGAGTTGCCCAGTGGGCCGCCATTATTTATTCGGAGGTCTTCCTTAAGAGAAGCCACATGGACAATGGAAACAGCGTCCTATATATTTGAGAACAAGTCGTCATTGCCCTACAAGCAACATTTAGAAGTCTTGTAGAGTGCATTGACCTTCACCCTATTTTATGGATTTGCAGAATTCAGAGAATGTCTTTATTATTATTTGCGGCTTTGCACCGCGACACTCCTATGTTTTGTAATGGTGAACTTTGCTGCAGTTTTCCCATAGACTTCGATAGTTTGGTTGAAATCTTTAAATATACATTCTTATGTACAAAGCGTTGTGATGTCACCCCCGGGAATTGCTCTCCTATCATGATTCCCTGTGGGAAGGGAAAGGTATGAAATGGAGATGTAATGGACCTTGCGGGAAAAGTGCTGCCTAAACTCTATGTTTTTGAACGCTTTGTGCTTTCCCCATAGACCTATATGGGGTGGGGAAGCCATAAGTGAGGTCGGAGGTCCTCAAGTAATGAGCATACACAACCACCGCTCCATACACTTCTATGGAACTGACGGAGATATCCAAGTACAGTACTCGAGTAGTCCCATAACAGTCAATGGATCAGTACCGCCATATGTTCACTACCACACCATAGGGACTCCATTTTAGATCCCCAGCTATTAGAAAGCTATGGATAGGGTATAGATTGTTGAAGCACCAATGTTATGAAACAGGCATGTATAATACGCTCATGAAGGTCACGCCAGTGAGCCAAGTATACATGAAACTGTAACGTACGTTAGGGACACGCATGTTTGTTTGTCAACTGGTTTTATTGCCTTGCCTTACGTTCTCCCTTCTCTATCATGTGGTTGAATATTAGTCATCTACTGTTATGATGGAATGCATACACTATATGTATCACCACTAGGGGGCAGTACTGTGAAGATGAAGTTCTACAACCAGATCAATGATCATATACAGCAACCAGTCATAGTATCAGCCAAGGAGATTCCTGCTATAGTCTATTGCGGTGCAGTACAGAGAAATATTACAGTGTTATCCATAGTAAAGGGAACATTGATGTGACCTGTATCACCTGAATGTCTGACCGCTAGTGATCTCTATAGACCAAAAGAAGCGAACTGCTCTTTCTTCAGGCGGATTCCGCAGCTCATTCAGCCGTGGCGTCCACCTCGTGGCAGCACCCTCCGGACTAGGCCCATTCATTTTGGGCCTATTCCGGAGCAGGCATATTTTTGCATCAAAATCAGGACAAAAATACGCTATTCCGTGCCCGTGTGAACTAGGCCTAACAATAGACTAGTAACCATTAGCCAGAAGTGCATTAGGTTACACATTTATCCTCAGGCTAATAGATAGTACATAGCTGTTTTTAAGGTGATAGGCCCCCCTTATCTATTGGGCCCTGTGCAGGTGATAGGGCCCCCCTGATCTATTGGGCTCTGTGCAGGTGATAGGGCCCCCCTGTTCTATTGGGCCCTGTGCAGGTGATAGGGCCCCCCTGATCTATTGGGCCCCTGTGCAGGTGAAAGGCCCCCCTGATCTATTGGGCCCCTGTGCCGGTGATAGGTGGCCCTGATCTATTGGGCCCTGTGCAGGTGACAGGTCACCCTGATCTATTGGGCCCCTGTGCAGGTGATAGGCCTCCCTGATCTATTGGGCCCTGTGCAGGTGACAAGTCGCCCTGATCTATTGGGCCCATGTGCAGGTGATAGGTTGCCCTGATCTATTGGGCCCCTGTGCAGGTGATAGGCCCCCTGATCTATTGGGCCCCTGTGCAGGTGATAGGCCTCCCTGATCTATTGGGCCCCTGTGCAGGTGAAAGGCCCCCCTGATCTATTGGGCCCTGTGCAGGTGATAGGTCGCCCTGATCTATTGGGCCCCTGTGCAGGTGATAGGCCTCCCTGATCTATTGGGCCCTTGTGCAGGTGATAGGCCTCCCTGATTTATTGGGCACCCTGTCCATCCTTGGTGCAACCTGATGCAAAATGGAAAAATGGATAATAGTGATAAATCACTCAACATGAATGGCCACACTTCCAGGGTCTGTATCAGAGGAGCCCTCTTGCTTGAGTTATCTGTATTCTGGGAAGTGTCCCCTTTACACCTGTAGCCAAATAATATTCTGACATATGAAACATCATCTCATTGGGTTGGTAAGGGGCGTAACTTGAGCGCAGTTGCACTTAGACCAAGGAGCCTAAGTGAATCCATATGTTGTTTCTTCCCAATGATACATTATAGTTGGGGTCCCTGGAAGAGATATTGCTCAGGAACTTCATGTTATCCCTCTGGTTCTGTTTGATAACAAACTTGTCCGTTTCCTATGACAAACAGCAGAATTATGAATGCAGCTCTGGACTATATTATAGGTTGTAACTCTGGTCAAGTACATCTCTATTCACCTAGTGGGGCTAAGCTGCAATTGCAAATATAGCCCATGCATAAGAGTGGCGCTATATCTGGAAAATAAACCTTTTTGTCTAATTCTGGACAACCCCTTTAAGAGGATGTATTCACCCAGGATTACACAATAAAATCAAACAAACCCTGGATCCTTTTCCATGACACATTGGCCTGTAGGGCTGACTTTCTGCTTGTTTATACTTGGCTCATCCTAGCTGAAAATAGACAGATACAGAATATGTTCTTCTTTGTATAGGATCACATATGTTCTTTATGGAGAGTTATAATTAGGGTTTATTATCCTTTCAATAATTAAGCTTTGGAAACTCGAGCATGGATTAATTATTAATATGCTTTTATGTATTTTGGAGTCTTATTTAACCTAACTGGAAGTCTTTACCTGGAGCCGAATACATATTACATCGTGTTATAGTGAAAGATACCCCAAACCTTTGGAGGAGACTAGAGATGAGCGAACACTGTTCGGTTCAGCCGTTCCGAACAGCACGCTCCCATAGAAATGAATGGAAGCACCTGGCACGTACACTTTGCCGGCGGCCGGTCGCCGTGCCAGGTGCTTCCATTCATTTCTATGGGAGCGTGCTGTTCGGAACGGCTGAACCGAACAGTGTTCGCTCATCTCTAGAGGAGACTCATTCGGTAAATAAACTGAGGAACCCGAAGAAATTGGCAATACGGTCGCAACAGTAAAAGTGAGAGTTCCGCTTCAGCAAATGAGTTCAGTTCAGCAAATGAGGATTGGGTAAACTGTCTCATGGCTGGGACCCCTAATATGGTTTCGGAGTCCCCTGTGTGAGTAGACTTCATGTACACTCTTCCCACCACTGGGATCTCCTATAATCACAAGAACGATGGACCCCGAGTCCCCAGAGTGAATTGAGCAGTAGTATGTATCCACAACCATTGCTCAAATATGACGGACGGTGAACTATACTCATGCATGTGCACTATGGCTCAATTCAGACAAGAGAATATGGGATTCCCTTTCATGGTGTAGGATGGTGGCCACACCTGGCTGTCTTATTGAACTTCAAGAAGAAATAGTATAAAACTTAAAACTAACATAAGAAATAACTTGTACTATGAAGATCCCCTGTCTTCAACGACACACCTGTGGGGAGGGAAGTCTCCCTCTCCTCCCACACAGAGTCTCAAGGAGATTGTCTTGACATCTGTTGCTGGCCTAGGCTGCACAAAGGCTAATGCCTTTGACAGGGGTGAACCATGGCTTTCTGCCGCCTGAAGCGGACGTCAGAAAGCCGCCCGCCCCCCGGAGGAGGGGGCGGGGCCGAGCGGAGCGAGCGTCTTTAGCAGGCAGAGAGCAGGCAGGGAGAGGACCTGCTCTTTGCCTGAGCGTGAGGAGCGGCCGCTGGAGCAGCGCTGTTCCAGCGGCCGCCCCAATCCACTGCTCAGTGACGGTGACCCTAAGCCAGTCCAGGACAGCAAAAATGCCGCCCCGTGGCCCTGGCATAGCGCCACCTGAATCGGTCGCTTCAGGTCGCCTCATGGGAGGTGCGGCACTGGCCTTTGATCAGTGCGAGGCCCAGTGGTCATCAGATACTGTTCACTGTATACCAGGTACAACTCTGTACATTGTTTAGTGGCTGTGCTCAGTAATACAGCTCAATCCCATTTACTCGAATGGGACTGAGCTGCAGAAAGGCCATGGGACCAATGAACGTAACGTTGGCTGGGAGTCAGACCCCTGCCAATGTTATAGTCATGACCTATCCTACCAATATATAAACCACATTAACTGCATTTCTGCTCGTCTTCCTTGAAGATCTACAAAGTTTTACAACTTCTTTGTAGTTTTTCTTCCAGGATGTTCAAAAATAGAACAATTCCCATTTGTTTGTCTAGTAGATGTTGCACATATTTACCTTGCACTTAGGTTTGTCTTTCTATACATGTCTCACGATATAAAAGAGGTTTTCCCAGCTTATAAATTGGTGGCCTTTCCTTGGGATAGGTCATCGATTGTAAATCGGCAGGGCCCAACACTGGCTATAAGCTTGAATGGGACTGTGAACGAGCAGCGTGACTGATGAAGGGGACATCACAAGGCTTGTGAGGATGAAGGATCGGTTTTCAAGTGAAAAAGCCCGGAAAACCCATTTAATATCATAAGTGTTGTAGAGCATCAGCCAGAATACTTTAAAAAAGCACCTTCATTCCACCTTTCCATCCAGTCTACACGTTACACTTATCGTTTCCTTCTTCCCTTAAAGTAGCTAGTGAAGAAAAATAAATATTCACACCTCTACTGAGATATCAGAGCAAGAGTCAATAAAACCAGGATAACGCAAAGCTAAAGGTTCATAGCAATAAAAAGGAGCATCTTACATCCTTTCAGAAGAGGTTGCGCCTTCAGACAACTTGGTCATCTTGTTTTGCCTATACCATCATATAATATTCACTAACACAGTGTCCTACGGTCCAGTTTTTAGAAAGTCGCTTTACTCAGTGTGGTGCTACCCTGCTAGTCTTCACACTCAGACTGTTATTAGGGCCTGATTATTCAGCTGAACCCCCTGGTGTGACCCTTTACCATACACCCTTCAGGTGCCTGGCTGGAGTGTACTTGTCTTCCCAGACCACACCCTTCACTCTCTCACTATATATATATATATATATATATATATATATATATATATATATGTAGTAGAACATGTCTGTGCACTTGTCATTGCATTGTAACCTGGCTATTGTTGTATACACAGGACATAGCAACAAGGTAATAGACTATTTGCTAATCAACCCATAAGAGATATACAATAGTGATTGACTCCATATGGTATTGTCTTCTGCTGGGCATTGGATCCATACCATTATTGCATGACAGCCTGGGCCCCGCAGAGGACAATAGTTGAGTAGTTGAGTGGGTCAGTCCTACCCTGCTGTGGGTACAATAGCTCATTGTACTAGATGCACAATTTAAGACCCTTTTATATGGGCCAATGACTGGGCAAATGAACGTTGGCATGATTGTTAAAGGGAGTCTGCAAAGGTTTTCCTTTTCCATTCTCTTTATGTCTGTTGTCCCAGTAGTCAGACCCCCAGTGATCGGATACGTACCCCCTATTCTGTGGGTAAGGGATAAGTGTATGGCAATGACAAAAGTTCTTTAAGTGAAACATTTAACACTTAGTACTTATTGTCTTGGCAGGGTTGCCTACACACCATCATGGATGTTCACCTGTGACCAAGTAGTATATGCTAATTTTAGGTTACCCCGCAATTACGGCCAAAGTGCTACTGGGCCAGAATTGGTAACAATAAACACCGCCATATTATCTCAATATCTCAACTTGTACCCATTACTTATAATGATTTGTGATGACAAGATGGAGCCAAGTAAGCGCTTGGGAATTGGTTCAACAAGCTCATTGTCTTGACTGTAGCGATAATTACTATTTGGGGCAATAAATATATTGTAAGTCATTGATACAATTATTACAAGAGGAAAGTAATTGACATAAATACCAATTAGCTCTATTACTGTAATTACCAGCAATGTTATAGACACATACCTAGAGAATGGATGTCTCACCGCTGCAAACCTGCATTGGATTATTGTTCCAAGTAATACATTCAATCCTTAAGACTAGAACGTTTTATTACATCCTTGAGTATCCTTGACCTTGTCGCTAGTTCTCCTGATGTCTTACATTGGATCACTTGGAGAACTATAGACCAGGTACACACCACAATTATTTAGAAGATGCTCCGATCCAGTTGTCTATTTGTCACAACCTGACCATTCCTTGTCAAAGTCGTTGAGATTCTTACACTTGCCCATGCTACCTGCTTTTAACATAGCAAATTTAAAGAGAACCTTTCATGTCCTCGGGCACTTGTGGTTTTATAAGCAACTAGAAAGCCGACAATGCACTGAATTCAGCGCATCGACGGCTTTCCCATTATGTGCCCCGGGGGAAGAGATATCGGTACCGTTATGATAGCGTTCCACTGTCAAATGGGCGTTCCTGACAGTCTAGCTGGGAAAGCCCCTTCTGACAGCCTGTTCATGGTGCTATACTGTCAGAGGGGGCGTTCCTTACCACCTAGCCATGACGCTGAGCAGTGAGGAACGCCCCTCCTAACTGTACTCATCCATACACTAGTACTGGGGGCGTTCTTCATGGCTTAACCTCATGGCTAGGCCCTAAGCAATGCCTCCTCTGACAGTGTAGCGCTATAGATAGACTGTTCAGAGGGGCGTTCCCAGCTTGACTGTCAGGAACGCCCTTCTGACAGTGGAGAGCTATTGGTAATGATACTGATATCTCCAGCCCCAGGGCACATGACGGGAAAGCCATGTCGGCTTTCTAGCGGTATATAGGTGCTCTTTAAGAACTCTTTGTGTAATGAGATAACATATATAAAACGCATGCTGTGAGTGTGACATTATAGGCATTTACGGTACTATCCTGCCATATAGTGCAATACTTGTAGAAAGATTGTTCACTAATACAAGAATACTAGACAGAATTTCTTGAAAATTGGCATACGAAGGTAAAGTCCCCATTCAATTATTATGGCTCCATACAATTTAGAGATTATATGGCGCTATATCAAGGCTATGGGCTTGACGCCTTTAGCAGTATATAGATACTTGTACAAGTTTCTAGTCATTTGCACACCTGAAAGATTAGGATCCAGGTCTGAAGACCTCAAACCTTTTCTGATACACATAGTCTGTCATACTGGGACTTATTAACACAGTGGGTCTAGGGAAATCTTCCATACAAATGCAAAAAGTGATTTTATAATCAAATTCCATGACCATGATAGGAAAATAGTGCAGGGTGGAAGTCACAGATAATATCATAGAATATAATAGAGATGATAAAGAATAAGTTACGGGAAGAACGCATAATATCAATCATAAATGATCTCCGTCACCGTCCGTACAGTCATGGCTGGAGCTCAATAGGAAATGGTTAACGGCAGACGCAAACCTCAAGTCAATCCTGTGGATTACAAAGGCACAGTAACATTACACCTGAGCGCTTGCTCTGTGCCGTGCGCCCCACGCCCCTGCTCTGTTAATATTTCATAGCATGCAGGTGTCCTTCTGTTCCTCTGCCAAAGATCCTCTGCTGGAGACATTAGGCGGAGGGGTATAAAGTTTCTTTAGCGTATACCGGCTGGGGGGTTTCTGCAGGCTATGAGCAAACCCTCAATATATACACTACTCGTTCTGTATGTATACTGTGCACTACTATAAATCAATAGATAGAGAGAGATAAAAATCCATAAGGAAGCACCCTAAAGCAATACTATACTAAATATAGCACAGTATGGGATGCGGTGTATGTCCCTACTACCGCGGGGCGAAACGTCTGTCTGGCTGTGACATTAAAACCCATGGCATGTTGGCTTGTATGTTGGCAGTAAAACTGCATGGCCACTAACAATCAATGAGCAATGAACGATCAGATTTTAGTATCAGTTTTAAAAAATATGGCAAAGTTGCATGTTGGCGCGGTTTGTGGATACATTAGATCGGCAGGTATGGTAATAAGGTTGTGCCTGCCAATATATTGACTGCTTCCAAAAATAATAGGAGAACTTTTTTAACGCAGCTCTGGGGTGTGTTATGTGTAACATGTGAATGCAAAAAATACACTAGGTTAGTATATTGAAGGGTATATATTGAAGCAGAACCAGGGGTGTAACTACAGTGGTAGCTGCGGAAGTGGCTGCCACAGGGCCCAGGACATTAGAGGGCCCAGCGGCAGCAACTACCGCTGCAGTTTTTGGTTTTTAATAGGCTGTTACCTGCAGTTCATGAGTGTCCACAATGGGGTATAATACTGTGTACAGGGGCCGCTATGGGGCATAATACTGTGTTCAAGGGCCACTATGGGGAATAATACTGTGTGCAGGGGCCACTATGGGGTATAATACTGTGTGCAGGGGCCACTATGGGGTATAATACTGTGTGCAGGGGCCACTATGGGGTATAATACTGTGTGTAGGGGTCACTATGGGGCATAATACTTTGTGCAGGGGCCACTATGGCGCATAATAGTGTGTGCAGGGGCCACTATGGGGCATAATACTGTGTGCAGGGGCCACTATGGGGCATAATACTGTGTGCAGGGGCCACTATGGGGTATAATACTGTGTGCAGGGGCCACTATGGGGTATAATACTGTGTGCAGGGGCCACTATGGGGCATAATGGTGTGTTCAGGGGCCACTTTGGGGCATAATACTGTGTGCAGGGGTCACTATGGGACATAATACTGTGTGCAGAGGCCACTATGGGGCATAATACTGTGTGCAGAGGCCACTATGGGGCATAATACTGTGTGCAGGGGCCACTATGGGGCATATTAGTTTGTGCAGGGGCCACTATGGGGCATAATACTGTGTGCAGGGGCCACTATGGGGCATAATAGTTTGTGCAGGGGCCACTATGGGGCATATTAGTTTGTGCAGGGGCCACTATGGGGCATAATACTGTGTGCAGGGGCCACTATGGGGCATATTAGTTTGTGCAGGGGCCACTATGGGGTATAATACTGTGTGCAGGGGCCACTATGGGGCATAATGGTGTGTGCAGGGGCCACTTTGGGGCATAATACTGTGTGCAGAGGCCACTATGGGGCATAATACTGTGTGCAGAGGCCACTATGGGGCATAATACTGTGTGCAGGGGCCACTATGGGGCATATTAGTTTGTGCAGGGGCCACTATGGGGCATAATACTGTGTGCAGGGGCCACTATGGGGCATAATAGTTTGTGCAGGGGCCACTATGGGGCATATTAGTTTGTGCAGGGGCCACTATGGGGCATAATACTGTGTGCAGGGGCCACTATGGGGCATAATAGTTTGTGCAGGGGCCACTATGGGGCATATTAGTTTGTGCAGGGGCCACTATGGGGCATAATACTGTGTGCAGGGGCCAAGTCTTTGTACAAACAAGTCTTTGTACTACATGGGAGCAGCCTGGTGTATAGCTGTAGGAACTTCCTTTGACTGCCCAATATTCAAACAGGAAGTCAATACTTAAACAGGAAGTCAAGCCAACAGGCAACCAGAAGTAGGAAAGTCTTAAAAACACCATTGTAAATGAATAGTAAATGTATGAATAGAAATAACATGTTACATATAATAGCCATGTATAGACTGCCGAGACCTTTAGTGTTCATGTAAATTGACATAATACGGCTCCAAAAAATGTAGATTTTTATTAATTAAATAATAAATTATTGTGCCATAATTCATCCCATTTCATTTTTACCCTTCTTGTTTCCTAATAAACCCTAAGAGACACAATCCGCACCTCTGATAATGGAGATAAACGGGCCGCGTCTAATTCTCACTGGGGCAGGAACTTTCATAAGAAATCTTAATAATGGAAAGAGTTAACCAGATGGATAAACTTTCGCTATCTATTAAGAATGTCGGCCATCGGATGTCCAATGCTAATACTCTGACAATACTGACTACTACGCCTGGTTCAGGGATTACAATAAGCAATTCGGAGCCTTCTTTCATGTGCTATTGTAGTCCGTGATGCACCGAGTGCGGCCCTTGATGTTTGGGTGGATGTCACTTTTTAGTTTATGTGACTATATAATAGTTTGGAATGTGACATTGTGTGTTGGGTGACTATCACATCTGTTGCAGCCTATGGGTGTGGGACATTTTTACAGGTCACTCATGTCTGTTTTGCATTGCTATGGAGAACAGTCCGTGGTTAGTCCATCAATAACAGTCAGTCTTGGACTTAGGAAGCCTTAGGTCACCATTGTGTCAAGGCACGGACAGAAAGGAACACGGACGGGGTTACACGTCTATCACTATACCAAGCTCCATAGGCGATGGTCACCTCTAGGTTTGGTTATTTGAGACATCTTATGACGCAGGTTAGGTAGAGGCATACTTCTAGAAACACCTACGGGGGAACTGATTCTGATTCCATAAATAGCAATAGCGTAACGTAATTCTATTATTGGAACAATCTATTTTGGCAGGCCAAGCCTTTAAAGGGGTTTTTCAGGGGTAAAACTTTGATAGCAGAAGGCACACAGTGGGTTAAAAAGAAGGAACAGAGTCTTCCCCAATCCAACTGCTTATTGGGTCCCACTCCCTCCACTTCCAGGTCCGATCTCGAATCACAGGAAGTGCCCGGAAATGCAGACCCGGCCGATCACTGGTCACTGCCATTTGCCACCAGTCTAAAGAATATAGCTGGATCCAGCATGAATGTGGACACCAAGATTAGGGTATTATAACCTTTTTGCACTTGTCTATATACTAGTCTGTATACTAGTCTGTATACTAGTCACTACGCTGGTTTGGTTGTTCTTTATTACGTAAATGAGTGTAAGAGAAGAGTTAATTTTATTCTTCTAGAGCTGAAAATCTGGTTTTTAGTCTGCACAACTTGTCTGATGGATCCGGTTTATCTTCTCTGCAAATGGCAAGTCAGGAAAAAGTGACTTACTGTACAACACCTAATGCGGAGAGCCTGAGCTACACCCAGAAACTTTGTAGCTTCTATTAATACGTCCTATTGCATGTAGTTGTATTAAGATCTCAGGCTGGATCTGCATTCTCTGCTGCGGCTGCTGCGGCCGGTCTTCTCCCAGTTTCAGACAGCGCCATTTCTTGGCAGTGCAGAAGAAAGAAATGTATTATCTGCATAATGACACACACCCAGACTCCGCACCTCCACCCTGGCAAGGAAAATAGAAAAGAATCTAGGCCGGGCATAAGAGCAGAAATAATTGTGATCCAACAAGGAATATCAGATTGTAATGATAAAAAATAAATTCATAAATGGTCACAATATCTGGACACAGAAGATCTGATCATTATCGGACGGACGCCATTCCCTGAGATAAGACTTACGCCTGGTTCACATCTGCGTTTGGTAATCGGTTCGAGGAGTCCGCATGGGGAATTCTCAGCGCTGTTGACATTATGCAATGTGTATGTGCCCAAGTGATCCTATACCCAAATATCTGTCCCTATATAGTTTGCATTAGACTGGGTACAAGCCCTTTAAATGTTTGCCATTGAACTTGTTACATCATCGATTGGTATAAATAATCCTATGTAAAAGAACCCTAAGACATTTCATCGGTGACCAAGATGGCGTCACTCCACATTGACTTTCCTGTACATTGTGTGGTTAGTGCGGGAGGTTTAGACGCAGAGTAAATAACACACTCCCAGGGTAATGTGCCAGGCTCGTGCCCAGGACAAGCATTTGGCTCCTATTGAAAGTAACAATGTTAACAGCAAACATTAAAAGACCCTATGACATTAATCTCGTCATTCATGGAAGGACGGACTCCAGGATCCGACTCTTTATAGTATTCTTCACAAAATATCTTAGTGTTATTACACATACCCATCATTGGTTCATTAAAGAAGACTTGTCAAATCTTCTGATTTTCTTGAGTCTTAGTTTTGTGTCGCTCGCCCAATTCCAAAGCCAATACAGCTACCTGTAGAAATGTAGTGTCAAGTGGCCCATGGGTCATCCATGGTCTAGGGCAGTGATGGCGAACCTTTTAGAGGCCGAGTGCCCAAACTGCAACCCAAAATCCACTAACTTATCCCAAAGTGCCAACACGGCAATTTAACCTTAATAATGTACGGATACACAATTGCACACAATTTCAGACCTGCAAAATATGGTCATACAAATGGGGCTTAATAGAGCTTTCTGCTACACTGTGACACTCACAGTTCAATCTGCTTCACAGTGGCCCCCAAACAGTATAATCAGCTCCACAGTGGTCCCCACACAGTATAATCTGCTCCACAGTGGCCCCCACACAGTATAATTTGCTCCACAGTGACCCCCACACAGTACAATTTGTTCCATGGTGGCCCCCACACAGTATAATCTGTTCCACGGATGGTTGCCCAAAGAGAGGGCTCTGAGTGCCACCTCTGGCACCCGTGCCATAGGTTTGCCATCATGGGACTAGGGTTATGGGGCAGTAGAGGACCATGCACTTGACAGTACACTTTTCTTGGTAGCAGATAGTAACTGTACCCATATTTGTGGAACTTAGTAAATCCAAAATGCAAAATAATGACAGGGGAAGATACATTGCACCTATTGGTGTAACTAGGAATGGTGGGGCCCGTGGCGAACTTAAAGTTGGCAAAAAATAAGGTTCCATGTGCGACCTCTGCTTGTATGGCCGTATGTGGCTAAGTTGTGACTAAAAAAGCGGTTACCTGTGGCCCAGGCCATCACAAGACCACAGACGGCATTGCATGGAAGTAAACAGTGATCCATGGAACAACAGAACTTGCTATTTCTTGGTCCAACTTCACAGATCCACCAATAGACTTGTGTATATGAGGGATCCATGAAATTGTACTTTTGGATTGTCCTTAGCCATAAAAAAGGACCCAGCTAAGGAATACAGACAATAGATTTTAGGGGGACCTTCTCTGGTTGCAGGTGCATGTGGGCTCTTGGTGACAGCCATAGGCGGCGCCATGTTTCATTGTCCTTGTAGCAGAAAGATACTTATAGGAAACTGATTTTCTCCGCAGATCCCGAACTCATTGAGCAGTTCTCTGTTTAAAGGATCAAAGGTCAAGGTTTTCTGATAACATTAGTAAAGCAAAGAGCAGGGAGCATGCCCAATGTCCTTCCAGCCTCACCGCGCCCTGACCAGGTTAGTATGACTTAACCCATTATTTACACTGGTAAAATAAATAAAAGTATTAAAGTCGGACATGTCAATCACTTAAAGCTCCTGCAGACCTCATGGGAGAAGCCATCTATCTTACGGCAGCGATTCTTTCATCATGTACAACATACTTGTGAGCCTCCATTGTTGCGACATTGATGATAAGAAACTGGTAACCTGCATCGCCTATGTTTGTTTGGTCAGAAAGGACAACACTGTAACTTGTACGGTCAACCTGAGGTTATTATTACGATGTCATGTCTTAGACTAAGGACATGTGTACAGATCTCTCTGCCAGAAATTTTGACACACATACTGTAGGCAGAGGCGTACCACAAAGCTCCAGGGCCCCGATGCAAAATCTGTACCAGCCCCCCCCCCCCCCCCCCAACTATAATGTATTCATAGAACTTGGTTCTTTATATTGGAAGAGACACCTGATGGGGCCCCTTAAGGTTCTTGAGCCCAAGTGTGACCCCCTCAAGATACGACCCTGCACATATGGACTCACCCGGAACAAGTCCTGACTTCGCCATAATGAAGAGCAGTGGACCCAGAACAGGTTATGATTATTTTGGCCTCCACTCTCTGCCATTTGTAGTTCCCTAATGCATTTAGTGATGTCACGACAATACACAGACAATACACAATGTGATGTCACAGCATAGAGATAATACACAAGGTGGTCACAGTATAGAACAATACACAAGGTGATATCACAGCATAGAGACAATAGAGAAGGTGATGTCACAGCAAAGAGTCAATACACAAGGTGATGTCACAGCAAAGAGTCAATACACAAGGTGATGTCACAGCATAGAACAATACACAAGGTGATGTCACAGTATAGAACAATACACAAGGTGATGTCACAGTATAGAACAATACACAAGGTGATGTCACAGTACAGAGACAATACATAAGGTGATGTCACAGCAAAGAGACAATACACAAGGTGATGTCACAGCATAGATACAATAGAGAAGGTGATGTTACAGCAAAGAGACAATACACAAGGTGATGTTACAGCACAGAGACAATACACAAGGTGATGTCACAGCAAAGAGTCAATACACAAGGTGATGTCACAGCATAGAACAATACACAAGGTGATGTCACAATATAGAACAATACACAAGGTGATGTCACAGTACAGAGACAATACATAAGGTGATGTCACAGCAAAGAGACAATACACAAGGTGATGTCACAGCATAGATACAATAGAGAAGGTGATGTTACAGCAAAGAGACAATATTCATTATAGAATAAAATATAAAGTTATCCCCCTCATACACAAGGCTCTCCATAATGCCGCACCTCCCTACATTTCTTCCCTCATCTCTGTCTACCGCCCAACCCGTGCTCTCCGCTCACTCAATGACCTAACACTTACATCCTCTATTATCAGAACCTCCCACGCTCGTATACAAGACTTCTCCCGAGCTGCACCACTTCTCTGGAATGCTCTACCCCGGACAATAAGATTAACTCCCAACTTCTACAGTTTCAAACGCAAACTAAAGACACATCTTTTCAGACAGGCCTATCACAATTCCTAATGCACAAAATTGTCTGAACACTGTATAAGCAATGCCGCCCCTGCTACCTCTTGTGTCACCCCCTCTACCTCATAGATTGTAAGCTCTTTTGAGCAGGGCCCTCAGTCCCATTGTGTGAAATGACGTTCTTTGTTATGCATGTCTGTATCTGAACCCTATAAATTGTACAGCGCTGCGGAATATGTTGGCGCTATATAAATAAAATGTATTATTATTATTAATACACAAGGTGATGTCACAGCATAGAGACAATACACAAGGTGATGTTACAGCAAAGAGTCAATACACAAGGTGATGTCACAACAGAGACAATACACAAGGTGATGTTACAGCATAGAGTCAATACACAAGGTGATGTCACAGCATAGATACAATAGAGAAGGTGATGTTACAGCAAAGAGACAATACACAAGGTGATGTCACAGCATAGATACAATAGAGAAGGTGATGTTACAGCATAGAGACAATAGACAAGGTGATGTCACAGCATAGATACAATAGAGAAGGTGATGTTACAGCAAAGAGACAATACACAAGGTGATGTCACAGCATAGATACAATAGAGAAGGTGATGTTACAGCAAAGAGACAATACACAAGGTGATGTCACAGCATAGATACAATAGAGAAGGTGATGTTACAGCAAAGAGACAATACACAAGGTGATGTCACAGCATAGATACAATAGAGAAGGTGATGTTACAGCAAAGAGACAATACACAAGGTGATGTCACAGCATAGATACAATAGAGAAGGTGATGTTACAGCATAGAGTCAATAGAGAAGGTGATGTCACAGCATAGATACAATAGAGAAGGTGATGTTACAGCATAGAGTCAATAGAGAAGGTGATGTTACAGCAAAGAGACAATACACAAGGTGATGTCACAACAGAGACAATACACAAGGTGATGTTACAGCATAGAGTCAATACACAAGGTGATGTCACAGCATAGATACAATAGAGAAGGTGATGTTACAGCAAAGAGACAATACACAAGGTGATGTCACAACATAGATACAATAGACAAAGTGATGTTATAGCATAGAGTCAGTACACAAGGTGATGACGCTGTAATAGCTCTTATATCATACAGCCATACTATAGCCATCTAAATAAGCCATGATGCACATAGTAAAGCCTTGGATAAAAGGGTTGGTTCGGCCCAAATTTATTTTTCATAGTGATGATCTATCCACATGATAGGCCATCAATATGTGATATATGGGAGTCCAACACCCAGACAACACAGCCTGCAGGTCCTGGAAGCAGTAGTGGATATAAAGGGGAGGGAATAGCAGCGGCGCTCCAGTTCCCTGGAACCCCGGCTATGCAGTGGATGGGGCTACTGCACAAGCTTCCCATACACTAGTAGCTTCCAGCACCTGACAGCTGCCAGAACAGCTGATCTGTGCAGGGTCCGGGTGTTGGACACCTACAGATCACATACTGATAACCCATGCTGTGGATAGGTCATCAGTACGGAAAATAAATTTATTGCTGGAGAACCCTTTGAAGGGATAATTAACTCAATAGTTACTCTGGACTTATAGTTTAGGAAGCATGCACACAGCGATGGGAGAGGCCTGAGACATTATATGTTATATGAACTATAACATGGTTACATATTACATTCTATGTATGATATTTGTTATGTATACAGTTACATTGTTGTCATATTTTCTAAACATAACAGCTATCTCTAGGTTTTGATAACTGTTGGCTAAAAGCTTGTTTGGTCGAGAACTATCTTACCCCAATAACCTTACACACTCCCCACGTACACTTAGGTGAAGACAGAGGGAAGAAAGCCGCTGACAGACTCCTCTGGTAATGGCTTATCTTCACGAGAACAAACAAAAGTTTAAACCCAAGTAGCTAGTCCTTATCTACCCTGAGGCCCAGATCACATCTGCGTTTGGGTTTCCATTCGGGGACTCTAAACGGAAACCTAGATGCAATAAATAGCAGTTACCCTAAGGAAGCCTGCCATAGACTATACTAAGCGCAAGCAGCACTTTTCTCTTTGCATGTTTCGTGCGGAAACCACATGGACCCCATTATGGTCCATGGGGTCTGCAGATTTCCCAGATAACTGCTTTTTAACGCATATAGGTTTCCATTCGGTGAGTCCGCTTGGGAAACCCAAATGCAGATGTGAACTGGGCCTGACATCTCCAGTTCAGAGAGAGTCAGGAGACCCCTTAAATAGTCCACAATAGTCTAATGTGTATGTTCAGCTTAAATGTACTTGTATGTGTTGAATAACCCAATAGTCCCCGCACATAGTCATCGCTGACTTACTGTATAGTAGGATGGTGGAAGAGATTCTGACCACAGCTTCAGTTTCATTTACTAAAAGCCGCATGTAACTGAAGTCGAGGTGTTTGTCGTGCGGTGTGTTAGCCTTTGGAACGTGTTGCTATGTGCTCTGTTTAAATATATAGAAGTCAGTTCTTTACATGTGAGCAATAGCAAGGCCGACCAATGCTGAAAGGATCCAAGAAGATATAGAAGGTTCCTTATATTCCAAATATGCAAAGCTGTCCCCAATGGTAGCAATGTGTTACCTTCTATCTGAGCAAACAGACTATCTATCTCCTATCTATCCATCTATCTATTATCTATCTATCTATCTATCTATCTATCTATCCATCTATCTATCTCCTATCTATCTATCTATCTATCTATCTCCTATCTATCTATCTATCTATCTCCTATCTATCTATCTATCTATCTATCTATCTATCTATCTATCTATCTCTCCTATCTATCTATCTATCTATCTATCTATCTATCTATCTGTCTATCTATCTATCTATCTATCTATCTATCTATCTATCTATCATCTATCTATCTGATATCTATCTATCTATCTATCTATCTATCTGATATCTATCTATCTATCTATCTATCTATCTATCTCCTATCTATCTATCTATCTATCTATCTATCTATCTATCTATCTATCTATCTCCTATCTGTCTATCTATCTATCATCTATCTATCTATCTATCTCCTATCTGTCTATCTATCTATCTATCTATCTATCTATCTATCTATCTATCTATCATCTATCTATCTATCTATCTATCTATCTATCTGATTTATCTCCTATAAGACTATAGCATTATTGCCTATTGCATGACAATACTTTCTCTCTCCTATCCTCTGGTTTTTCACAGATTATTATATCACCAGGTTATGTACACATTATGATCGATGTAGGCGCGAGCTTTCAATAATTCTACTCAATAACTTCTGCAATACTTTGCTTTCAAGTTAGTGCAACGAAATCTCACAAACTGATCTTGACCTTCAGTCAAGGAATATAAACATGAATCTTGGCTGAAAACCTGAAATACCATATGACGGAGGAAGCGTGCCATCTCCAGACCAGCTGCAGTATAGTATGTACTAGTATTGGCGCCTGTTCACATTGGTATTTTTAATGACCGCTAAATTCCACTTCACACCGAACCGCAGATATCAATGTTTATCATCACAACACCTGAATGTCTCTTTTATCTCGACCTTTACTAATGTCACACTTAGTTTTTGCCAGAGTTTCTTGCAACCGTACTCTACAAATGCTGAAGCCGACTTCAAATATGACAGAGGTTTTCGTAACGGAGGATAAAGGATATGCACCATTCTCCGACCCGGGGTCCCCTAACCCCAGTATGCTCAATCCATCCTTGACTATACTCTAACCAGTTGCTCCATTTGACATAAAAAGGTTTCTCTCTTTTGACAGTGGAAGGCTGTGTCATAAATTTTCTCACTTTAGTTCACCAGAGGACGGGAGTAATAAATTTACAATGAGCAAAATGCCAATGATCAGCGGGATTCAGAAAGGGTAGGACTTATGGACCCAGTGGTAGATGAGACCTCTGTGAACCATTTAAATTATGCCAGGGTTTATGGGCCCCCCTAAGGCTCCCGGGCCTGGATGTGATTGCACCCTCTGCACCCAAGCAAGTGACACCCCTGAGGTGAGCCCCAAACCTTAAGGGAAAGAGGGTTTATAGGGCTGTAACATTGGTACCTAATAGGTTCCGCATAGGTTCCGCTTTTTTCTGCTTATATCTTTCTCATATAGCATTGTAGTGCCATGTAACCCCTGTGGCCATACAAAATCCTGTAGAACGATGTTACAGTTTGGACAGTAAAATATTGCTTTCGAACATTGAGTTGAATTTGCATTTTCAATTGCGAGCAGGAAGTCCAATAGATTTTGCACGAGGTCGTGTCCTTTTATTCTCTAAATATATTATATAACCTCTCAGCCTTCTAAGTAAATCTAGGTGTGATAGCCTCTCTGCAAAAGGCAAAACAAAACTCCTGCTCGTCGGAGCTCTAACTAATACAGAGTAAGGTTAGCTGTATCACGAT